>NW_024427555.1:0-172939 GCF_017639655.2 Falco naumanni
CCTGGAGGAGCTTCTATGGGGCCACCTAGAACCTGGGGGGGCTTCTATGGGGCCACCTAGAACCTGGGGGGGCTTCTATGGGGCCACCTAGAACCTGGAGGGGCTTCTATGGGGCACCTAGAACCTGGGGGGGCTTCTATGGGGCACCTAGAACCTGGGGGGGCTTCTATGGGGCCTCCTAGAACCTGGAGGGGCTTCTATGGGGCACCTAGAACCTGGAGGAGCTTCTATGGGGCACCTAGAACCTGGAGGGGCTTCTATGGGGCACCTAGAACCTGGAGGGGCTTCTATGGGGCACCTAGAACCTGGAGGGGCTTCTATGGGGCACCTAGAACCTGGGGGGGCTTCTATGGGCACCTAGAACCTGGAGGGGCTTCTATGGGGCACCTAGAACCTGGGGGGGGCTTCTATGGGGCACCTAGAACCTGGAGGGGCTTCTATGGGGCACCTAGAACCTGGGGTGGCTTCTATGGGGCCTCCTAGAACCTGGAGGGGCTTCTATGGGGCACCTAGAACCTGGAGGGGCTTCTATGGGGCACCTAGAACCTGGGGGGGCTTCTATGGGGCCACCTAGAACCTGGAGGGGCTTCTATGGGGCCACCTAGAACCTGGGGGGGCTTCTATGGGGCCACCTAGAACCTGGAGGAGCTTCTATGGGGCCCTCCTAGAACCTGGGGGGGCTTCTATGGGGCCTCCTAGAACCTGGAGGGGCTTCTATGGGGCCACCTAGAACCTGGAGGGGCTTCTATGGGGCCACCTAGAACCTGGAGGGGCTTCTATGGGGCCTCCTGGAACCTGGAGGGGCTTCTATGGGGCCTCCTAGAACCTGGAGGGGCTTCTATGGGGCCTCCTAGAACCCAGAGGAGCTTCTATGGGGCCTCCTAGAACCTGGAGGGGCTTCTATGGGGCACCTAGAACCTGGAGGGGCTTCTATGGGGCACCTAGAACCTGGAGGGGCTTCTATGGGGCACCTAGAACCTGGAGGGGCTTCTATGGGGCCACCTAGAACCTGGAGGGGCTTCTATGGGGCACCTAGAACCTGGGGGGGCTTCTATGGGGCCTCCTAGAACCTGGAGGAGCTTCTATGGGGTCACCTAGAACCTGGAGGGGCTTCTATGGGGCCTCCTAGAACCTGGAGGGGCTTCTATGGGGCCTCCTAGAACCTGGGGGGGGCTTCTATGGGGCCTCCTAGAACCTGGAGGGGCTTCTATGGGGCCTCCTAGAACCTGGAGGAGCTTCTATGGGGCCACCTAGAACCTGGAGGAGCTTCTATGGGGCCACCTAGAACCTGGAGGAGCTTCTATGGGGCCACCTAGAACCTGGAGGAGCTTCTATGGGGCCACCTAGAACCTGGAGGGGGCTTCTATGGGGCCACCTAGAACCTGGGGGGGCTTCTATGGGGCCACCTAGAACCCAGAGGAGCTTCTATGGGGCCACCTAGAACCCGGTGGAGCTTCTATGGGGCCTCCTAGAACCTGGAGGAGCTTCTATGGGGCCACCTAGAACCTGGGGGGGCTTCTATGGGGCCACCTAGAACCTGGGGGGGCTTCTATGGGGCCACCTAGAACCTGGAGGGGCTTCTATGGGGCACCTAGAACCTGGGGGGGCTTCTATGGGGCACCTAGAACCTGGGGGGGCTTCTATGGGGCCTCCTAGAACCTGGAGGGGCTTCTATGGGGCACCTAGAACCTGGAGGAGCTTCTATGGGGCACCTAGAACCTGGAGGGGCTTCTATGGGGCACCTAGAACCTGGAGGGGCTTCTATGGGGCACCTAGAACCTGGAGGGGCTTCTATGGGGCACCTAGAACCTGGAGGGGCTTCTATGGGGCACCTAGAACCTGGGGGGGCTTCTATGGGGCACCTAGAACCTGGAGGGGCTTCTATGGGGCACCTAGAACCTGGGGTGGCTTCTATGGGGCCTCCTAGAACCTGGAGGGGCTTCTATGGGGCACCTAGAACCTGGAGGGGCTTCTATGGGGCACCTAGAACCTGGAGGGGCTTCTATGGGGCACCTAGAACCTGGGGGGGCTTCTATGGGGCCACCTAGAACCTGGAGGGGCTTCTATGGGGCCACCTAGAACCTGGGGGGGCTTCTATGGGGCCACCTAGAACCTGGAGGAGCTTCTATGGGGCCTCCTAGAACCTGGGGGGGCTTCTATGGGGCCTCCTAGAACCTGGAGGGGCTTCTATGGGGCCACCTAGAACCTGGAGGGGCTTCTATGGGGCCACCTAGAACCTGGAGGGGCTTCTATGGGGCCTCCTAGAACCTGGAGGGGCTTCTATGGGGCCACCTAGAACCTGGAGGGGCTTCTATGGGGCCTCCTAGAACCTGGGGGGGCTTCTATGGGGCCACCTAGAACCTGGAGGGGCTTCTATGGGGCCTCCTAGAACCTGGGGGGGCTTCTATGGGGCCACCTAGAACCTGGAGGGGCTTCTATGGGGCCACCTAGAACCTGGAGGGGCTTCTATGGGGCCTCCTAGAACCTGGAGGGGCTTCTATGGGGCCTCCTAGAACCTGGAGGGGCTTCTATGGGGCCTCCTAGAACCCAGAGGAGCTTCTATGGGGCCTCCTAGAACCCAGAGGAGCTTCTATGGGGCCTCCTAGAACCTGGAGGGGCTTCTATGGGGCACCTAGAACCTGGAGGGGCTTCTATGGGGCACCTAGAACCTGGAGGGGCTTCTATGGGGCACCTAGAACCTGGAGGGGCTTCTATGGGGCACCTAGAACCTGGAGGGGCTTCTATGGGGCCCTCCTAGAACCTGGAGGGGCTTCTATGGGGCCTCCTAGAACCTGGGGGGGCTTCTATGGGGTCACCTAGAACCTGGAGGGGCTTCTATGGGGCCTCCTAGAACCTGGAGGGGCTTCTATGGGGCCTCCTAGAACCTGGGGGGGCTTCTATGGGGCCTCCTAGAACCTGGAGGGGCTTCTATGGGGCCTCCTAGAACCTGGAGGAGCTTCTATGGGGCCACCTAGAACCTGGAGGGGCTTCTATGGGGCCTCCTAGAACCTGGAGGGGCTTCTATGGGGCCACCTAGAACCTGGAGGGGCTTCTATGGGGCCACCTAGAACCTGGAGGAGCTTCTATGGGGCCACCTAGAACCTGGAGGAGCTTCTATGGGGCCACCTAGAACCTGGAGGGGCTTCTATGGGGCACCTAGAACCTGGAGGGGCTTCTATGGGGCCTCCTAGAACCCGGAGGAGCTTTTATGGGGCCACCTAGAACCTGGGGTGGCTTCTATGGGGCCACCTAGAACCTGGAGGAGCTTCTATGGGGCCACCTAGAACCTGGAGGGGCTTCTATGGGGCCTCCTAGAACCTGGAGGGGCTTCTATGGGGCCTCCTAGAACCTGGAGGGGCTTCTATGGGGCCACCTAGAACCTGGAGGAGCTTCTATGGGGCCACCTAGAACCTGGAGGAGCTTCTATGGGGCCACCTAGAACCTGGAGGAGCTTCTATGGGGCCACCTAGAACCTGGAGGAGCTTCTATGGGGCCACCTAGAACCTGGAGGAGCTTCTATGGGGCCACCTAGAACCTGGGGGGGCTTCTATGGGGCCACCTAGAACCTGGAGGAGCTTCTATGGGGCCACCTAGAACCTGGAGGGGCTTCTATGGGGCCACCTAGAACCTGGAGGAGCTTCTATGGGGCCACCTAGAACCTGGAGGAGCTTCTATGGGGCCTCCTAGAACCTGGAGGGGCTTCTATGGGGCCTCCTAGAACCTGGAGGAGCTTCTATGGGGCACCTAGAACCTGGGGTGGCTTCTATGGGGCCTCCTAGAACCTGGGGGGGCTTCTATGGGGCACCTAGAACCTGGGGGGGCTTCTATGGGGCCACCTAGAACCTGGAGGGGCTTCTATGGGGCCACCTAGAACCTGGAGGGGCTTCTATGGGGGCACCTAGAACCTGGGGGGGCTTCTATGGGGCCACCTAGAACCTGGAGGAGCTTCTATGGGGCCACCTAGAACCTGGAGGAGCTTCTATGGGGCCACCTAGAACCTGGAGGGGCTTCTATGGGGCCACCTAGAACCTGGAGGAGCTTCTATGGGGCCACCTAGAACCTGGAGGAGCTTCTATGGGGCCTCCTAGAACCTGGAGGGGCTTCTATGGGGCCACCTAGAACCTGGAGGGGCTTCTATGGGGCACCTAGAACCTGGAGGGGCTTCTATGGGGCCACCTAGAACCTGGAGGGGCTTCTATGGGGCCACCTAGAACCTGGAGGAGCTTCTATGGGGCACCTAGAACCTGGAGGAGCTTCTATGGGGCACCTAGAACCTGGAGGGGCTTCTATGGGGCCACCTAGAACCTGGAGGGGCTTCTATGGGGCACCTAGAACCTGGGGGGGCTTCTATGGGGCCACCTAGAACCTGGAGGGGCTTCTATGGGGCCTCCTAGAACCTGGAGGGGCTTCTATGGGGCCACCTAGAACCTGGAGGGGCTTCTATGGGGCCACCTAGAACCTGGAGGAGCTTCTATGGGGCCTCCTAGAACCTGGAGGGGCTTCTATGGGGCACCTAGAACCTGGGGGGGCTTCTATGGGGCACCTAGAACCTGGGGGGGGCTTCTATGGGGTCACCTAGAACCTGGAGGAGCTTCTATGGGGTCACCTAGAACCTGGAGGGGCTTCTATGGGGCCACCTAGAACCTGGAGGGGATTCTATGGGGCCTCCTAGAACCTGGGGGATTTCTATGGGGCCACCTAGAACCTGGGGGGGCTTCTATGGGGCCACCTAGAACCCAGAGGAGCTTCTATGGGGCCACCTAGAACCCGGTGGAGCTTCTATGGGGCCTCCTAGAAACTGGAGGAGCTTCTATGGGGCCACCTAGAACCTGGGGTGGCTTCTATGGGGCCTCCTAGAACCTGGAGGAGCTTCTATGGGGCCACCTAGAACCTGGAGGAGCTTCTATGGGGCCACCTAGAACCTGGAGGGGCTTCTATGGGGCCTCCTAGAACCTGGAGGAGCTTCTATGGGGCCACCTAGAACCTGGGGTGGCTTCTATGGGGCCTCCTAGAACCTGGGGTGGCTTCTATGGGGCCACCTAGAACCTGGAGGGGCTTCTATGGGGCCTCCTAGAACCTGGGGTGGCTTCTATGGGGCCACCTAGAACCTGGAGGAGCTTCTATGGGGCCACCTAGAACCTGGGGTGGCTTCTATGGGGCCACCTAGAACCTGGAGGAGCTTCTATGGGGCCACCTAGAACCTGGGGTGGCTTCTATGGGGCCTCCTAGAACCTGGGGTGGCTTCTATGGGGCCACCTAGAACCTGGAGGAGCTTCTATGGGGCCTCCTAGAACCTGGGGGGCTTCTATGGGGCCACCTAGAACCTGGAGGGGCTTCTATGGGGCCACCTAGAACCTGGGGGGGCTTCTATGGGGCCACCTACAACCTGGAGGAGCTTCTATGGGGCCACCTAGAACCTGGAGGGGCTTCTATGGGGCCACCTACAACCTGGAGGAGCTTCTATGGGGCCTCCTAGAACCTGGAGGAGCTTCTATGGGGCCACCTACAACCTGGAGGAGCTTCTATGGGGCCACCTAGAACCTGGAGGAGCTTCTATGGGGCCACCTAGAACCTGGAGGAGCTTCTATGGGGCCACCTAGAACCTGGAGGGGCTTCTATGGGGCCACCTAGAACCTGGAGGGGCTTCTATGGGGCCACCTAGAACCTGGAGGGGCTTCTAAGGGGCCACCTAGAACCTGGAGGGGCTTCTATGGGGCCTCCTAGAACCTGGAGGAGCTTCTATGGGGCCACCTAGAACCTGGAGGAGCTTCTATGGGGCCTCCTAGAACCTGGGGGGGCTTCTATGGGGCCACCTAGAACCTGGAGGAGCTTCTATGGGGCCACCTAGAACCTGGAGGGGCTTCTAAGGGGCCACCTAGAACCTGGAGGGGCTTCTATGGGGCCTCCTAGAACCTGGAGGAGCTTCTATGGGGCCACCTAGAACCTGGAGGAGCTTCTATGGGGCCTCCTAGAACCTGGGGGGGCTTCTATGGGGCCACCTAGAACCTGGAGGGGCTTCTATGGGGCCACCTAGAACCTGGGGGGGCTTCTATGGGGCCACCTAGAACCTGGAGGGGCTTCTATGGGGCCACCTAGAACCTGGAGGAGCTTCTATGGGGCCTCCTAGAACCTGGAGGAGCTTCTATGGGGCCACCTAGAACCTGGGGGGGCTTCTATGGGGCCACCTAGAACCTGGGGGGGCTTCTATGGGGCCACCTAGAACCTGGGGGGGCTTCTATGGGGCCACCTAGAACCTGGGGGGGCTTCTATGGGGCACCTAGAACCTGGGGGGGCTTCTATGGGGCCTCCTAGAACCTGGAGGAGCTTCTATGGGGCCACCTAGAACCTGGGGTGGCTTCTATGGGGCCACCTAGAACCTGGAGGGGCTTCTATGGGGCCTCCTAGAACCTGGAGGGGCTTCTACGGGGCCACCTAGAACCTGGAGGGGCTTCTATGGGGCCACCTAGAACCTGGGGGGGCTTCTATGGGGCCACCTAGAACCTGGAGGGGCTTCTATGGGGCCACCTAGAACCCAGAGGAGCTTCTATGGGGCCACCTAGAACCTGGAGGGGCTTCTATGGGGCACCTAGAACCCGGAGGAGCTTCTATGGGGCCACCTAGAACCTGGAGGGGCTTCTATGGGGCACCTAGAACCTGGGGGGGCTTCTATGGGGCCACCTAGAACCCAGAGGAGCTTCTATGGGGCCACCTAGAACCTGGAGGGGCTTCTATGGGGCACCTAGAACCCGGAGGAGCTTCTATGGGGCCACCTAGAACCTGGAGGGGCTTCTATGGGGCCACCAAGAACCTGGAGGGGCTTCTATGGGGCACCTAGAACCTGGGGGGGCTTCTATGGGGCACCTAGAACCTGGAGGAGCTTCTATGGGGCCACCTAGAACCTGGAGGAGCTTCTATGGGGCCACCTAGAACCTGGGGTGGCTTCTATGGGGCACCTAGAACCTGGAGGGGCTTCTATGGGGCACCTAGAACCTGGAGGGGCTTCTATGGGGCACCTAGAACCTGGAGGAGCTTCTATGGGGCCACCTAGAACCTGGAGGAGCTTCTATGGGGCCACCTAGAACCTGGGGTGGCTTCTATGGGGCACCTAGAACCTGGAGGGGCTTCTATGGGGCCACCTAGAACCTGAAGGAGCTTCTATGGGGCCACCTAGAACCTGAAGGAGCTTCTATGGGGCCACCTAGAACCTGGAGGGGCTTCTATGGGGCCACCTAGAACCTGGAGGGGCTTCTATGGGGCCACCTAGAACCTGGAGGGGCTTCTATGGGGCCACCTAGAACCTGGTGGAGCTTCTATGGGGCCACCTAGAACCTGGGGGGGCTTCTATGGGGCACCTAGAACCTGGGGGGGCTTCTATGGGGCCACCTAGAACCTGGGGGGGCTTCTATGGGGCACCTAGAACCTGGAGGGGCTTCTATGGGGCCACCTAGAACCTGGAGGAGCTTCTATGGGGCCTCCTAGAACCTGGAGGAGCTTCTATGGGGCCTCCTAGAACCTGGAGGAGCTTCTATGGGGCCTCCTAGAACCTGGGGTGGCTTCTATGGGGCCTCCTAGAACCTGGAGGGGCTTCTATGGGGCCACCTAGAACCTGGGGTGGCTTCTATGGGGCCTCCTAGAACCTGGAGGGGCTTCTATGGGGCAACTAGAACCCGGAGGAGCTTCTATGGGGCCACCTAGAACCTGGAGGGGCTTCTATGGGGCCACCTAGAACCCGGAGGGGCTTCTATGGGGCCTCCTAGAACCTGGAGGAGCTTCTATGGGGCCACCTAGAACCTGGAGGGGCTTCTATGGGGCCTCCTAGAACCTGGAGGGGCTTCTATGGGGCCTCCTAGAACCTGGGGTGGCTTCTATGGGGCCACCTAGAACCTGGGGTGGCTTCTATGGGGCCACCTAGAACCTGGAGGAGCTTCTATGGGGCCACCATGAACCTGGAGGGGCTTCTATGGGGCCACCTGGAACCTGGAGGGGCTTCTATGGGGCCTCCTAGAACCTGGAGGAGCTTCTATGGGGCCACCTAGAACCTGGAGGGGCTTCTATGGGGCACCTAGAACCTGGAGGGGCTTCTATGGGGCACCTAGAACCTGGGGGGGCTTCTATGGGGCCACCTAGAACCTGGGGGGGCTTCTATGAGGCCACGTAGAACCTGGAGGGGCTTCTATGGGGCCACGTAGAACCTGGAGGGGCTTCTATGGGGCCACCTAGAACCTGGAGGAGCTTCTATGGGGCCACCTAGAACCTGGGGGGGCTTCTATGGGGCCACCTAGAACCTGGGGGGGGCTTCTATGGGGCCACCTAGAACCTGGAGGGGCTTCTATGGGGCCACCTAGAACCTGGAGGGGCTTCTATGGGGCCACCTAGAACCTGGAGGGGCTTCTATGGGGCCACCTAGAACCTGGAGGGGCTTCTATGGGGCCACCTAGAACCTGGAGGAGCTTCTATGGGGCCTCCTAGAACCTGGAGGGGCTTCTATGGGGCCTCCTAGAACCTGGAGGGGCTTCTATGGGGCCTCCTAGAACCTGGGGGGGCTTCTATGGGGCCTCCTAGAACCTGGGGGGGCTTCTATGGGGCCACCTAGAACCCGGAGGAGCTTCTATGGGGCCACCTAGAACCTGGAGGGGCTTCTATGGGGCCTCCTAGAACCTGGGGGGGCTTCTATGGGGCCACCTAGAACCTGGAGGGGCTTCTATGGGGCCACCTAGAACCTGGAGGGGCTTCTATGGGGCACCTAGAACCTGGAGGGGCTTCTATGGGGCCTCCTAGAACCTGGAGGGGCTTCTATGGGGCCACCTAGAACCTGGAGGAGCTTCTATGGGGCCTCCTAGAACCTGGAGGGGCTTCTATGGGGCCACCTAGAACCTGGAGGGGCTTCTATGGGGCCACCTAGAACCTGGAGGAGATTCTATGGGGCCTCCTAGAACCTGGAGGGGCTTCTATGGGGCCACCTAGAACCTGGAGGGGCTTCTATGGGGCCTCCTAGAACCTGGAGGGGCTTCTATGGGGCCTCCTAGAACCTGGAGGAGCTTCTATGGGGCCACCTAGAACCTGAAGGAGCTTCTATGGGGCCACCTAGAACCTGGAGGAGCTTCTATGGGGCCACCTAGAACCTGGAGGGGCTTCTATGGGGCACCTAGAACCTGGAGGAGCTTCTATGGGGCCACCTAGAACCTGGAGGAGCTTCTATGGGGCCACCTAGAACCTGGAGGAGCTTCTACGGGGCCACCTAGAACCTGGAGGGGCTTCTATGGGGCCTCCTAGAACCTGGGGTGGCTTCTACGGGGCCACCTAGAACCTGGAGGAGCTTCTATGGAGCCTCCTAGAACCTGGAGGGGCTTCTATGGGGCCACCTAGAACCTGGAGGGGCTTCTATGGGGCACCTAGAACCTGGAGGGGCTTCTATGGGGCACCTAGAACCTGGAGGAGCTTCTATGGGGCCTCCTAGAACCTGGAGGGGCTTCTATGGGGCACCTAGAACCTGGAGGGGCTTCTATGGGGCACCTAGAACCTGGAGGGGCTTCTATGGGGCCACCTAGAACCTGGAGGGGCTTCTATGGGGCCACCTAGAACCCGGAGGAGCTTCTATGGGGCCACCTAGAACCTGGAGGAGCTTCTATGGGGCCACCTAGAACCTGGAGGAGCTTCTATGGGGCCACCTAGAACCTGGAGGAGCTTCTATGGGGCCACCTAGAACCTGGAGGAGCTTCTATGGGGCCACCTAGAACCTGGAGGAGCTTCTATGGGCCACCTAGAACCCGGAGGGGCTTCTATGGGGCACCTAGAACCTGGAGGGGCTTCTATGGGGCCCACCTAGAACCTGGAGGGGCTTCTATGGGGCCTCCTAGAACCTGGAGGAGCTTCTATGGGGCCACCTAGAACCTGGGGGGGCTTCTATGGGGCCACCTAGAACCTGGAGGAGCTTCTATGGGGCCACCTAGAACCTGGGGGGGCTTCTATGGGGCCACCTAGAACCTGGGGGGGCTTCTATGGGGCCACCTAGAACCTGGAGGAGCTTCTATGGGGCCTCCTAGAACCTGGGGGGGCTTCTATGGGGCCACCTGGAACCTGGAGGAGCTTCTATGGGGCCACCTAGAACCTGGAGGGGCTTCTATGGGGCCTCCTAGAACCTGGAGGGGCTTCTATGGGGCCACCTAGAACCCGGAGGGGCTTCTATGGGGCCACCTAGAACCTGGAGGAGCTTCTATGGGGCCACCTAGAACCCGGAGGGGCTTCTATGGGGCCACCTAGAACCTGGAGGAGCTTCTATGGGGCCACCTAGAACCTGGAGGGGCTTCTATGGGGCCACCTAGAACCCGGAGGGGCTTCTATGGGGCCACCTAGAACCTGGAGGAGCTTCTATGGGGCCACCTAGAACCTGGGGTGGCTTCTATGGGGCCACCTGGAACCTGGAGGAGCTTCTATGGGGCCACCTAGAACCTGGGGGGGCTTCTATGGGGCCTCCTAGAACCTGGAGGGGCTTCTATGGGGCCACCTAGAACCCGGAGGGGCTTCTATGGGGCCACCTAGAACCTGGAGGAGCTTCTATGGGGCCACCTAGAACCTGGGGTGGCTTCTATGGGGCCACCTGGAACCTGGAGGAGCTTCTATGGGGCCACCTAGAACCCGGAGGGGCTTCTATGGGGCCACCTAGAACCTGGAGGAGCTTCTATGGGGCCACCTAGAACCTGGAGGGGCTTCTATGGGGCCACCTAGAACCTGGGGGGGCTTCTATGGGGCCACCTAGAACCTGGAGGGGCTTCTATGGGGCCACCTAGAACCTGGGGGGGCTTCTATGGGGCCACCTAGAACCTGGAGGGGCTTCTATGGGGCCACCTAGAACCTGGGGGGGCTTCTATGGGGCCACCTGGAACCTGGAGGGGCTTCTATGGGGCCACCTAGAACCTGGAGGGGCTTCTATGAGGCCACCTAGAACCTGGAGGAGCTTCTATGGGGCCACCTAGAACCTGGAGGAGCTTCTATGGGGCCACCATGAACCCGGAGGAGCTTCTATGAGGCCACCTAGAACCTGGAGGAGCTTCTATGGGGCCACCTAGAACCTGGAGGAGCTTCTATGGGGCCACCTGGAACCTGGAGGGGCTTCTATGGGGCCACCTAGAACCTGGAGGGGCTTCTATGGGGCCACCTAGAACCTGGAGGAGCCTTCTATGGGGCCACCTGGAACCTGGAGGAGCTTCTATGGGGCCACCTAGAACCTGGGGTGGCTTCTATGGGGCCACCTGGAACCTGGAGGGGCTTCTATGGGGCCACCATGAACCCGGAGGAGCTTCTATGGGGCCACCTAGAACCTGGAGGAGCTTCTATGGGGCCACCTGGAACCTGGAGGAGCTTCTATGGGGCCACCTAGAACCTGGGGGGGCTTCTATGGGGCCACCTAGAACCTGGAGGGGCTTCTATGGGGCACCTAGAACCTGGAGGGGCTTCTATGGGGCCACCTAGAACCTGGAGGAGCTTCTATGGGGCCACCATGAACCTGGAGGAGCTTCTATGGGGCCTCCTAGAACCTGGAGGAGCTTCTATGGGGCCACCTAGAACCTGGGGGGGCTTCTATGGGGCCACCTAGAACCTGGAGGAGCTTCTATGGGGCCACCATGAACCCGGAGGAGCTTCTATGGGGCCACCTAGAACCTGGAGGAGCTTCTATGGGGCCACCATGAACCCGGAGGGGCTTCTATGGGGCCACCTAGAACCTGGAGGAGCTTCTATGGGGCCACCTAGAACCTGGAGGAGCTTCTATGGGGCCACCTAGAACCTGGAGGGGCTTCTATGGGGCCACCTAGAACCTGGAGGAGCTTCTATGGGGCCACCTAGAACCTGGAGGAGCTTCTATGGGGCCACCTAGAACCTTGAGGAGCTTCTATGGGGCCACCTAGAACCTGGAGGAGCTTCTATGGGGCACCTAGAACCTGGAGGGGCTTCTATGGGGCCACCTAGAACCTGGAGGAGCTTCTATGGGTCACCTAGAACCTGGAGGGGCTTCTATGGGGCCACCTAGAACCTGGAGGAGCTTCTATGGGGCCTCCTAGAACCTGGGGGGGCTTCTATGGGGCCTCCTAGAACCTGGGGGGGGCTTCTATGGGGCCACCTAGAACCTGGGGGGGCTTCTATGGGGCCACCTAGAACCTGGAGGGGCTTCTATGGGGCCTCCTAGAACCTGGAGGAGCTTCTATGGGGCCACCTAGAACCTGGAGGGGCTTCTATGGGGCCACCTAGAACCTGGAGGGGCTTCTATGGGGCCACCTAGAACCTGGAGGGGCTTCTATGGGGCCACCTAGAACCTGGAGGGGCTTCTATGGGGCACCTAGAACCTGGAGGGGCTTCTATGGGGCCACCTAGAACCTGGAGGAGCTTCTATGGGGCCACCTAGAACCTGGAGGGGCTTCTATGGGGCCACCTAGAACCTGGGGGGGCTTCTATGGGGCCACCTAGAACCTGGAGGGGCTTCTATGGGGCACCTAGAACCTGGAGGGGCTTCTATGGGGCCACCTAGAACCTGGAGGAGCTTCTATGGGGCCACCATGAACCTGGAGGAGCTTCTATGGGGCCTCCTAGAACCTGGAGGAGCTTCTATGGGGCCACCTAGAACCTGGGGGGGCTTCTATGGGGCCACCTAGAACCTGGAGGAGCTTCTATGGGGCCACCATGAACCCGGAGGAGCTTCTATGGGGCCACCTAGAACCTGGAGGAGCTTCTATGGGGCCACCATGAACCCGGAGGGGCTTCTATGGGGCCACCTAGAACCTGGAGGAGCTTCTATGGGGCCACCTAGAACCTGGAGGAGCTTCTATGGGGCCACCTAGAACCTGGAGGGGCTTCTATGGGGCCACCTAGAACCTGGAGGAGCTTCTATGGGGCCACCTAGAACCTGGAGGAGCTTCTATGGGGCCACCTAGAACCTTGAGGAGCTTCTATGGGGCCACCTAGAACCTGGAGGAGCTTCTATGGGGCACCTAGAACCTGGAGGGGCTTCTATGGGGCCACCTAGAACCTGGAGGAGCTTCTATGGGTCACCTAGAACCTGGAGGGGCTTCTATGGGGCCACCTAGAACCTGGAGGAGCTTCTATGGGGCCTCCTAGAACCTGGGGGGGCTTCTATGGGGCCACCTAGAACCTGGAGGGGCTTCTATGGGGCCACCTAGAACCTGGAGGGGCTTCTATGGGGCCACCTAGAACCTGGAGGGGCTTCTATGGGGCCACCTAGAACCTGGAGGGGCTTCTATGGGGCCACCTAGAACCTGGAGGGGCTTCTATGGGGCCACCTAGAACCTGGAGGGGCTTCTATGGGGCCACCTAGAACCTGGAGGGGCTTCTATGGGGCACCTAGAACCTGGAGGGGCTTCTATGGGGCCACCTAGAACCTGAAGGAGCTTCTATGGGGCCACCTAGAACCTGGAGGGGCTTCTATGGGGCCACCTAGAACCTGGAGGAGCTTCTATGGGGCCTCCTAGAACCTGGTGGAGCTTCTACGGGGCCACCTAGAACCTGGTGGAGCTTCTACGGGGCCACCCGGCGCCCAGCCGTGTCCATTCCCTCGCCCCCCGGCGCCGCCCCGCGGTGGGCTGTCCCCTCCTGGGGGGTGGTGACCCCCTCCCGCTTGTCCCCCAGACCTACTCGGGGCTCTTCTGCGTCACCGTCAACCCCTACAAGCCGTTGCCCCTCTACGGCGCCGAGGTGGTGGCCGCCCACCGGGGCAAGAAGCGCCGCGAGGCTCCGCCCCACATCTTCTCCGTCGCCGACAGCGCCTACCAGAACATGCTGACGGGTGGGGACCCCCCCCCCCCCCGCCCCTCCCCCCCCCCCTCCGCCCAAACATCTCCCCCCGGCTTCGTCCCACCTCGACCCCCCCCCCCCCCCCCCACCGGTCCCCGGGGCTCCCCTCACCCCCCTCTTCTCCTCCCCCCGCCAGACCGCGAGAACCAGGCCGTCCTCATCACGTAAGCCCCGCCCCCCGCCACGCCCCTCCCCGCCGCGCCCCTCCCCCAGCCCCGGGGCGGCGGCGCGGAGGAGAAGCCCCCAGCCCCCCTCCTCCACCCCAGCGGGGAGTCGGGGGCGGGGAAGACGGTCAACACCAAGCGGGTCCTCCAGTACCTCGCCAGCGTCGCCGCCGTCGGCGACCGCGAGAAGGAGGCGGCCAACGGCGCCAAGGTGGGGCCTGGGGACACGCCCCCCCCCCCCCCGGGCTGGGGGCTGGGGGAGGGGCCGGCACCGCCCCCCCCAACCCCCCCCCCAACCCCTCCCCCCCCCCCCCCAGGGCACCCTGGAGGACCAGATCATCCAGGCCAACCCCGCCCTGGAGGCCTTCGGCAACGCCAAGACCCTCCGCAACGACAACTCCTCCCGCTTCGTGAGTGGGGCGGGGCCGGGGGCGGGGCCGGGGGCGGGGCCTGCGCGGGGAGGGGACGGGACACCCCCATCTCCCGCCCCCTCCCCCCGCTCGCCCAGGGGAAGTTCATCCGGATCCACTTCGGGGCCACCGGGAAGTTGGCGTCGGCCGACATCGAGACCTGTGAGTGGGGGGAGGGGCCCCTCCCCCATTCCCCCCACCTCCCCCTGGTGTCCCCACCCATCCCCCACCTCCTGGTGTCCACACCCATCCCCCCCATCCCACCTCCTGGTGTCCCCCACCCGTCCCACCATCCCACGTCCTGGTGTCCCCACCACATACCCCCATCCCCCACCCTCCTGGTGTCCCCACCCATCCCCCATCCCACCACCTCCTGGTGTCCCCACCCGTCCCCCATCCCCACCTCCTGGTGTCCCCACCCGTCCCCCCACCTCCTGGTGTCCCCACCCATCCCCCATCCCACCTCCTGGTGTCCCCACCCGTCCCCCATCCCACCTCCTGGTGTCCCCCACCCATCCCCCATCACACCTCCTGGTGTCCCCAACCCGTCCCTCATCCCACCTCCTGGTGTCCCCACCCATCCCCCATCCCACCTCCTGCTGTCCCCACCCATCCCCCATCCCACCTCCTGGTGTCCCCACCCGTCCCCCATCCCACCTCCTGGTGTCCCCACCCGTCCCCCCATCCCCACCTCCTGGTGTCCCCCACCCATCCCCCATCCCACCTCCTGGTGTCCCCACCGTCCCTCATCCCACCTCCTGGTGTCCCCACCCATCCCCCATCCCACCTCCTGGTGTCCCCCACCCGTCCCTCATCCCCACCTCCTGGTGTCCCCCACCCGTCCCCCATCCCACCACCTCCTGGTGTCCCCACCCATCCCCCCATCCCACCCTCCTGGTGTCCCCACCCGTCCCTCATCCCACCTCCTGGTGTCCCCACCCATCCCCCCATCCCACCTCCTGCTGTCCCCACCCATCCCCCATCCCACCTCCTGGTGTCCCCACCCATCCCCCATCCCCACCTCCTGGTGTCCCCACCCCTCCCCCATCCCACCTCCTGGTGTCCCCACCCGTCCCCCACCTCCTGGTGTCCCCACCCATCCCCCATCCCACCTCCTGGTGTCCCCACCCATCCCCCATCCCACCTCCTGGTGTCCCCACCCATCCCCCATCCCACCCTCCTGGTGTCCCCACCCGTCCCCCATCCCACCTCTGGTGTCCCCACCCATCCCCCATCCCACCTCCTGGTGTCCCCCACCCATCCCCACATCCCACCTCCTGGTGTCCCCACCCCGTCCCCCTCATCCCACCTCCTGGTGTCCCCACCCATCCCCCATCCCACCTCCTGGTGTCCCCACCCGTCCCTCATCCCACACACCTCCTGGTGTCCCCCACCCATCCCCCATCCCACCTCCTGGTGTCCCCACCCATCCCCCATCCCACCTCCTGGTGTCCCCACCCGTCCCTCATCCCACCTCCTGGTGTCCCCCACCCATCCCCCATCCCACCTCCTGGTGTCCCCACCCGTCCCCTCATCCCACCACCTCCTGGTGTCCCCACCCATCCCCCATCCCACCTCCTGGTGTCCCCACCCATCCCCCATCCCACCTCCTGGTGTCCCCACCCGTCCCCCATCCCACCTCCTGGTGTCCCCACCCGTCCCCCATCCCACCTACCTGGTGTCCCCACCCATCCCCCATCCCACCTCCTGGTGTCTCCACCCGTCCCCCATCCCACCATCCTGGTGTCCCCACCCATCCCCCATCCCACCTCCTGGTGTCCCACCCCGTCCCCCATCCCACCTCCTGGTGTCCCCACCCGTCCCCCATCCCCACCTCCTGGTGTCCCCACCCATCCCCCATCCCACCTCCTGGTGTCCCCACCCGTCCCCCATCCCACCTCCTGGTGTCCCCACCCGTCCCCCATCCCACCTCCTGGTGTCCCCACCCATCCCCCATCCCACCTCCTGGGGTCCCCACCCATCCCCCATCCCACCTCCTGGTGTCCCCACCGGTCCCCCATCCCACCTCCCGGTGTCCCCACCCATCCCCCATCCCACCTCCTGGTGTCCCCACCCGTCCCCCATCCCACCTCCTGGTGTCCCCACCCGTCCCTCATCCCACCACCTCCTGGTGTCCCCACCCGTCCCCCATCCCACCTCCTGGTGTCCCCACCCGTCCCCCATCCCACCTCCTGGTGTCCCCACCCGTCCCCCATCCCACCACCTCCTGGTGTCCCCACCCATCCCCCATCCCACCTCCTGGTGTCCCCACCCATCCCCCATCCCACCTCCTGGTGTCCCCACCCATCCCCCATCCCACCTCCTGGTGTCCCCACCCGTCCCCCATCCCACCTCCTGGTGTCCCCACCCATCCCCCATCCCACCTCCTCCTGGTGTCCCCCACCCGTCCCCCATCCCACCTCCTGGTGTCCCCACCCGTCCCCCATCCCACCTCCTGGTGTCCCCACCCTTCCCCCATCCCACCTCCTGGTGTCCCCACCCATCCCCCATCCCACCTCCTGCTGTCCCCACCCATCCCCCATCCCACCTCCTGGTGTCCCCCACCCATCCCCCATCCCACCTCCTGGTGTCCCCACCCGTCCCCCATCCCACCACCTCCTGGTGTCCCCACCCGTCCCCCATCCCACCTCCTGGTGTCCCCACCCGTCCCCCATCCCACCTCCTGGTGTCCCCACCCGTCCCCCATCCCCCACCTCCTCCTGGTGTCCCCACCCATCCCCCATCCCACCTCCTGGTGTCTCCACCCGTCCCCCATCCCACCTCCTGGTGTCCCCACCCATCCCCCATCCCACCTCCTGGTGTCCCCACCCGTCCCTCATCCCACCTCCTGGTGTCCCCACCCGTCCCTCATCCCACCTCCTGGTGTCCCCACCCATCCCCCATCCCACCTCCTGGTGTCCCCACCCATCCCCCATCCCACCTCCTGGTGTCCCCACCCATCCCCCATCCCACCTCCTGCTGTCCCCACCCGTCCCCCATCCCACCACCTCCTGGTGTCCCCACCCATCCCCCATCCCACCACCTCCTGGTGTCCCCACCCATCCCCCATCCCGCCACCTCCTCCGCCTTCCCCCCCTCCTCCTCCCAACGCCCCTCCCCCCACCCACCCACCCACCCCCCCCTCCCCCCCCTCCCCCCAGACCTCCTGGAGAAGTCCCGCGTCACCTTCCAGCTGAAGGCCGAGCGCAACTACCACATCTTCTACCAGATCCTCTCCAACAAGAAGCCGGAGCTGCTGGGTGAGGCGTGGGGGAGGGGCGGCGGCGCACCGGGCCTGGGCTCTTCTCCTCCTGCCCTCGCTGTCCCCGCTCTGGAGGACACGGGGTGGGGGGTGGGGGTGGGGTGGGACGTGCTCAGGTGGCGTCTCCGTCCCCGCGGCGCAGAGCTGCTGCTGGTCACCACCAACCCCTACGACTACAGCTACGTCTGCCAAGGGGAGGTGACCGTGGCCTCCATCGACGACGCGGAGGAGCTGCTGGCCACCGACGTGAGTGGGGGGTGGGGGGGGGGGAGGGGAAGGGGGGTGGGTGGAGCCCTCACGTGGGTGGGTGGAGCTCTCGGATGGATGGACGGATGGATGAGTCCATGGATGGACGGATGGATGGATCACCGGGTCCATGGATGGACGGATGGATGGATCACCGGGTCCATGGATGGACGGATGGATGGATCGCTGGGTCCATGGATGGAGACCTCAGAGAGATGGGTGTGTCCACGGATGGATCCATGGACAGATGAGTCGATGGATGGATGGATGGAGCCCTCAGAGATGTTCGGATGGATGAACCCCTGGATGGATGGAGCCCTGGATGGATGGATGAACCCCTGGATGGATGGACCCCTGGATGGATGGATGGAGCCCTGGATGGATGGATGAACCCCTGGATGGATGGACCCCTGGATGGATGGATGGAGCCCTGGATGGATGGATGAACCCCTGGATGGATGGACCCCTGGATGGATGGATGGAGCCCTGGATGGATGGATGGAGCCCTGGATGGATGGATGGTTCCCTGGATGGATGGATGGAGCCCTGGATGGATGGATGGAGCCCTGGATGGATGGATGGAGCCCTGGATGGATGGATGGAGCCCTGGATGGATGGATGGAGCCCTGGATGGATGGATGGTTCCCTGGATGGATGGATGGAGCCCTGGATGGATGGATGAACCCCTGGATGGATGGATGGAGCCCTGGATGGATGGATGAACCCCTGGATGGATGGACGGAGCCCTGGATGGACGGATGAACCCCTGGATGGATGGATGGTTCCCTGGATGGATGGATGAACCCCTGGATGGATGAATGAACCCCTGGATGGATGGATGGAGCCCTGGATGGATGGATGGAGCCCTGGATGGATGGATGGAGCCCTGGATGGATGGATGGAGCCCTGGATGGATGGATGGACCCCTGGATGGATGGATGAACCCCTGGGTGGATGGATGAACCCCTGGGTGGATGGATGAACCCCTGGATGGATGGATGGAGCCCTGGATGGATGGATGAACCCCTGGATGGATGGATGAACCCCTGGATGGATGGATGGAGCCCCTGGATGGATGGATGAACCCCTGGATGGATGGATGGAGCCCTGGGTGGATGGATGGAGCCCTGGGTGGATGGATGGACCCCTGGATGGATGGATGAACCCCTGGATGGATGGATGAACCCCTGGATGGATGGATGGAGCCCTGGATGGATGGATGGAGCCCCTGGATGGATGGATGAACCCCTGGATGGATGGATGGAGCCCCTGGATGGATGGATGGAGCCCTGGATGGATGGACCCCTGGATGGATGGATGAACCCCTGGATGGATGGATGAACCCCTGGATGGATGGATGGAGCCCCTGGATGGATGGATGAACCCCTGGATGGATGGATGGAGCCCCTGGATGGATGGATGAACCCCTGGATGGATGGATGGAGCCCTGGATGGATGGATGGAGCCCTGGATGGATGGATGAACCCCTGGATGGATGGATGGAGCCCTGGATGGGCTCCTCGGGTGGCTGAACCCACCACAGCTCAGCCCCGAGGTGGCCAGGTGGAGCTGCGGCCCGGTGGAGGTCTCCACGGTTGGGTCCTTCCACTGGCCGGAGGAGCGGGAAAGGGGTGGCCCACCTCTGTGGGCGTGGCCTCCGCTGGGCGTGGCCGGCCCCCCCCCCTGCAGCCGGCCCCGCCCCCACCCCGCAGAGCGCTTTCGACGTCCTGGGGTTCACCGCCGAGGAGAAGGCCGGCGCCTACAAGCTGACGGGAGCCATCATGCACCTGGGCAACGTGAGGTTCAAGCAGAAGCAACGGGAGGAGCAGGCGGAGCCGGACGGCACTGAAGGTGGGGCGGGGGCGGGGGGACACCCCCGACGGGCTCTGGGGTCACCGGGGGGGGTGTGGGTGGGGGTGGGGCGGGACCCGCCCACGCGCCGTCTCCTCCAGATGCCGACAAGTCGGCCTACCTGATGGGGCTGAACTCGGCCGATCTCCTCAAGGGCTTGTGCCACCCCCGGGTCAAGGTGGGCAACGAGTACGTCACCAAGGGGCAGAACGTCCAGCAGGTGAGGAGGTCGCCCCCCAAAACCCCCCTCCTCCGCTTGGGGGGTGGCGCGGGGAGGAGGGGGGGGACACCCCCCGAGCCGCCCTCTCCCTGGTGGGGTGTCCTCCTCCCAGGTGTCCTACTCCATCGGGGCCTTGGCCAAGGCCGTCTACGAGAAGATGTTCAACTGGATGGTCACCAGGATCAACAGCTCGCTGGACGCCCAGCAGCCGCGGCAGCACTTCATCGGCGTGCTGGACATCGCCGGCTTCGAGATCTTCGACGTGAGGGCCCGCTCCACCCCGCCGGGTTGACCTTGTCGGGTGCCGGGTTGACCCCGTTGGCCGCCCCCTCCCCCCCCCCCCCCCCCCCCCCCCCCCCCCCAAAGTTCAACAGCTTCGAGCAGCTCTGCATCAACTTCACCAACGAGAAGCTGCAGCAGTTCTTCAACCACCACATGTTCGTGCTGGAGCAGGAGGAGTACAAGAAGGAGGGGATCGAGTGGGAGTTCATCGACTTCGGCATGGACCTCCAGGCCTGCATCGACCTCATCGAGAAGGTGCCACCACCCCCACCCCGCGGGAGGGGGGGGCTCCTGGGAGGGGGGAGGGGCTGCCGGAGGCGATAGGTCCTCCCGGCCGGAGGGGGGCGCGGCGGTCGGCTGGACGAGGCCCTTCTCCTCGGCAGCCCATGGGCATCATGTCCATCCTGGAGGAGGAGTGCATGTTCCCCCAGGCCTCGGACATGACCTTCAAGGCCAAACTCTACGCCAACCACCTGGGCAAGTCGGCCAACCTGGGGAAGCCGCGCGACGCCAAGGGCAAGCCGGAGGCGCACTTCTCGCTCGCCCACTACGCCGGCACGGTGGACTACAACGTCGCGGGGTGGCTGGAGAAGAACAGAGACCCCCTCAACGAGACGGTGGTGGGGCTGTACCAGAAGTCGGCCCTCAAGCTCCTGGCCGGCCTCTTCTCCAACTACGCCGGGGCCGACGCCGGTGAGGGGGGGAGGGGAGGCGGTGGGGGCAGGGAGGGAGGGTTGGGTGGCGGCAGAAGGCGGGCGCCCGCGGGAGTCGCCTCCTGGCCCGCCCCGCCCCCACCCTCTTCTCTCCCAGGCGGCGACGGGGGGAAGGGGAAAGGAGCCAAGAAGAAAGGTTCCTCCTTCCAGACCGTCTCGGCGCTGCACCGGGTGAGGGGCCGCAGCGCCGCGGGGGCGGGGGGAGGGCGGTCACGGCGCGCCCCTCCTCCACGGGCTCCCCCCCCCCCCTCGCTCAGCCGCCCCTCCCCCTCCGCCAGGAGAACCTCAACAAGCTGATGGCCAACCTCAAGACCACCCACCCCCACTTCGTCCGCTGCCTCATCCCCAACGAGCGGAAGGAGCCGGGTGAGGAAAGGGGCAAGGGGGGGGGGGGGGAAGGGCAGGGGGATGCGTGTGGCCGGTGGCTGACCCCTCCCCCGCTTCTAACCCCGCCCACCACCACCACCACCAGGCGTGATGGACAACCCCCTGGTGATGCACCAGCTGCGCTGCAACGGGGTGCTGGAGGGCATCCGCATCTGCCGCAAGGGCTTCCCCAACCGCATCCTCTACGGGGACTTCCGCCAGCGGTGGGTGCGGGGGAGGGGAGGGGGGACACACCCCCCGACGGGGCTCACCGGGGGGTCTCCCGCCCTCTCGGGCCGCCAGGTACCGCATCCTGAACCCGGCGGCCATCCCCGAGGGGCAGTTCATCGACAGCCGCAAGGGCGCCGAGAAGCTCCTGGGGTCCCTGGACGTCGACCACAGCCAGTACAAGCTCGGCCACACCAAGGTGAGGCCGCGGGGGCGGCCCCACGCGGTCCCACCGCCCCACAGCCCACCCGGCCGACACCGTCCCACCGCTCCCGTGGCCCCCTACCCACCTCCCGCCCCTCTTCCCTCCTGCCACCCACCCACCAGGTTCCACCGCCCCGTGGCGGCGGTTACCCGGGGGGGGGGGGGGCGGGGGGAGCGTCCACCAGCCTCTTCCACCGCCCCACCAGCACCCTCCTCCTTCCTCCACCAGGTCTTCTTCAAGGCCGGCATGCTGGGGCTGCTGGAGGAGATGCGGGACGAGCGCCTGGCCCGTATCATCACCCGCCTCCAAGCCCAAGCCCGCGGTTTCCTCTCCCGGCAGGAGCTCGAGAAGATTCTGGAGCGCCGGTAGGTGGCGGGGTGGAGGCAGCCGTGGGCCCACGTTGGGGGGAGGCCCCTGGGGACCCGCCTCTTCCCTCGTCCCCGTCGTAGGGACGCGCTCTGGGTGATCCAGTGGAACGTCAGGGCCTTCATGGGGGTGAAGAACTGGCCCTGGATGAAGCTCTACTTCAAGATCAAGCCCCTGCTGAAGAGCGCCGAGACGGAGAAGGAGATGCAGGTGGGGCGGGGACGGAGAGGGTGGGGGGAAGGGTGTGGGGGGGGGGAGGGGGGAAGAGGCGAGACCGAGGCGGACCTCCCGCAGACCTTGAAGGAGGAGTTTGGGCGGCTGAAGGAGGCCCTGGACAAGACGGAGGCGCGGCGGAAGGAGCTGGAGGAGAAGATGGTCTCCATGCTGCAGGAGAAGAACGACCTTCATCTCCAAGTGCAGGCCGTGAGTGAGGTTGCCCCCCTCCCCCCCCCCCCCCCCAGAACCTCAAGCCGAGGGGGTGACCGCCACCCCCACCGTGCCCCACCCCCCTCCCTCCCCCTTCCTCTGGCCTCCCGCCCACACTCCCCCTTCCAGGAGCAGGACAACCTCGCCGACGCCGAGGAGCGCTGCGACCAGCTGATCAAGACCAAGATCCAGCTGGAGGCCAAGGCGAAGGAGCTGACGGAGCGGCTGGAGGAAGAGGAGGAGACGAACGCCGAGCTGACGGCCAAGAAGAGGAAGCTGGAGGACGAGTGCTCGGAGCTGAAGAAGGACATCGACGACCTGGAGCTGTCTTTGGCCAAGGTGGAGAAGGAGAAACACGCCACCGAGAACAAGGTGAGGGCGAGGAGGGGCCTTGACCTCAGGCTGAGGGGGCTTGAGGACGCCCAAGGCTGGTTGGCTTGGGCTGAGGTTGGCTTGGGTTGGGTTGGGTTGAGGAGCCCCAAGACCCGATGGGTTGGGTTGGGGGAGGTTGGGTTCAGTAGATCCAAAGCCGGATGGGTTGGGTTGAGGAGGCCCAAGGGTGGGGGGGGGTGGTCTGAGGAAGCCCAAGGTGGGTTGGGTGGGGTTGGCTTGGGTTGGGCTCAGGAGACCCCAGGGTGGTTGGCTTGGGTTGGGTTGAAGAGACCCCAGGGTGGTTGGGTTGGGTTGCGTTGAGGAGACCCCAGGGTGGTTGGGTTGGGTTGGGTTGAAGAGACCCCAGGGTGGTTGGCTTGGGTTGGGCTGAGGAGACCCCAGGGTGGTTGGCTTGGGTTGGGTTGAAGAGACCCCAGGGTGGTTGGCTTGGGTTGGGTTGAGGAGACCCCAGGGTGGTTGGGTGGGGTTGGGTTGAAGAGACCCCAGGGTGGTTGGGTGGGGTTGGGTTGAGGAGATCCCAGGGTGGTTGGCTTGGGATGCGTTGAGGAGACCCCAGGGTGGTTGGCTTGGGTTGGGCTCAGGAGACCCCAGGGTGGTTGGGTTGGGTTGGGTTGAGGAGACCCCAGGGTGGTTGGCTGGGGTTGGGCTCAGGAGACCCCAGGGTGGTTGGCTTGGGTTGGGCTCAGGAGACCCCAGGGTGGTTGGGTTGGGTTGAGGAGACCCCAGGGTGGTTGGGTTGGGTTGAGGAGACCCCAGGGTGGTTGGCTTGGGTTGGGTTGAAGAGACCCCAGGGTGGTTGGGTTGGGTTGGGCTCAGGAGACCCCAGGGTGGTTGGGTTGAGGAGACCCCAGGGTGGTTGGCTTGGGTTGGGCTCAGGAGACCCCAGGGTGGTTGGCTTGGGTTGGGCTCAGGAGACCCCAGGGTGGTTGGCTTGGGTTGGGCTCAGGAGACCCCAGGGTGGTTGGGTTGGGTTGAGGAGACCCCAGGGTGGTTGGCTTGGGTTGGGTTGAAGAGACCCCAGGGTGGTTGGGTTGGGTTGGGTTGAGGAGACCCCAGGGTGGTTGGGTTGAGGAGACCCCAGGGTGGTTGGCTTGGGTTGGGCTCAGGAGACCCCAGGGTGGTTGGCTTGGGTTGGGCTCAGGAGACCCCAGGGTGGTTGGGTGGGGTTGGGTTGAGGAGACCCCAGGGTGGTTGGGTTGGGTTGGGCTCAGGAGACCCCAGGGTGGTTGGCTTGGGTTGGGTTGAAGAGACCCCAGGGTGGTTGGTTTGGGTTGGGCTGAAGAGACCCCAGGGTGGTTGGCTTGGGTTGGGTTGAGGAGACCCCAGGGTGGTTGGGTGGGGTTGGTCTCAGGAAACCCCAGGGTGGTTGGTTGGGGTTGGGCTGAAGAGACCCCAGGGTGGTTGGCTTGGGTTGGGCTCAGGAGACCCAAGGCAGGCTGGGGTGGGCTGAGGAGACCCCAGGGTGGTTGGTTGGGGTTGGGCTGAGGAGACCCCACGGTGGTTGGCTTGGGTTGGGTTGAGGAGACCCCAGGGTGGTTGGGTTGGGTTGGGTTGAGGAGACCCCAGGGTGGTTGGGTGGGGTTGGGTTGAAGAGACCCCAGGGTGGTTGGCTTGGGTTGGGTTGAGGAGACCCCAGGGTGGTTGGCTTGGGTTGGGTTGAAGAGACCCCAGGGTGGTTGGCTTGGGTTGGGCTGAGGAGACCCCAGGGTGGTTGGGTGGGGTTGGGTTGAAGAGACCCCAGGGTGGTTGGGTGGGGTTGGGCTCAGGAGACCTCAGGGTGGTTGGGTTGGGTTGGGCTGAAGAGACCCGAGGGTGGTTGGCTGGGGTTGGGCTGAGGAGACCCCAGGGTGGTTGGCTTGGGTTGGGTTGAGGAGACCCCAGGGTGGTTGGCTGGGGTTGGGCTGAGGAGACCCAAGGCAGGCTGGGGTGGGCTGAGGAGACCCCAGGGTGGTTGGCTTGGGTTGGGTTGAGGAGACCCCAGGGTGGTTGGGTGGGGTTGGGCTGAGGAGACCCCAGGGTGGTTGGCTTGGGTTGGGTTGGAGACCCCAGGGTGGTTGGCTTGGGTTGGGCTCAGGAGACCCAAGGCAGGCTGGGGTGGGCTCAGGAGACCCCAGGCTGGTTGGGTGGGGTGGGGTTGGGTTGGGTTGAGGAGCTCCAGGCAGGTTGGGCTGGGCTGAGGAGACCTAAGGGCGGCCGGGTTGAGGAGCCCCAAGGCTGGGGGGGTCGGGCTACCTGAAGAAGACCCAAAGCCCTTGGAGTTCTCCTGCACTGAAACAGCCCCACCGGCCCAGGACAGCAGCAATATCCCCTCCCCCACCCCACCCCACCCTGTCCCTTACCGCTGGCACCGAGCTGGAGGCCAGACACTTCTCCTCCTGCAGGTCAAGAACCTGACAGAGGAGATGGCCGGGCTGGACGAGACCATTGGCAAGCTGACAAAGGAGAAGAAAGCCCTGCAAGAAGCCCACCAGCAAACGCTGGATGACCTGCAGGTGGAGGAGGACAAGGTCAACACCTTGGCGAAAGCCAAAGTCAAGCTGGAACAGCAAGTGGACGACGTGAGTTCTGCCCCTCCCCCATCGCCGGTCCCTCGGGGGATGAACGTCCTGGTGGGGGTGGGCGGTTCTGGGAGCTAATGGGGGGTCTCTGCCTCGGTGGCAGCTCGAAGGCTCCCTGGAGCAGGAGAAGAAGTTCCGCGTGGACCTGGAACGGGCCAAGAGGAAGCTGGAAGGCGACCTGAAGCTGAGCCAGGAGAACATCATGGATCTGGAGAACGACAAGCAGCAGCTGGAGGAGAAGCTGAAGAAGTGAGGCTGGGCCTCCCTTCCCGCCGCGGCCCGGGCGGGGGGGTGCAGGCAGGGACCTCAGCGCTCTCCGCCTTCCTCGGCAGGAAAGAGTTCGAGGTCCACCAGCAGAACAGCAAGATCGAGGATGAGCAGGCCCTGGCCCTGCAACTCCAGAAGAAGCTGAAGGAGCTGCAGGTGAGGGGTCCAGCCTGTGCCTGGGTGGGGTGGGTCGAAGACCCTCCAGCTGGGCAAGCTGGGCTGAAGATCCTCCAGCCAGCTGACGTGAGCTGGCTGGAGATACAGACCCTCCAGCTGGTTGGGTTGGGTTGAGTGGAAGAATCTCCACCTGGTTGAGTTGGGTTGAGTGGAAGAATCTCCACCTGGTTGAACTGGGTTGAGTGGAAGAATCTCCACCTGGTTGAGTTGGGTTGAGTGGAAGAATCTCCACCTGCTTAAGTGGAAGAGCATCCAGCTGGTTGAGCTGAGTGGCCGAGTCTCCACTTGATGGAACTGGGTTAAGTGGAAGATGCTCCAGGTGGTTGGATTAGGTTGAGTGGAAGAGTCTTCACCTGGTTGAACTGGGTTGAGTGGAAGAGTCTTCACCTGGTTGGATTGAGTGGAAGACGCTCCACCTGGTGGAAATGGGTTGAGTGAAAGAGCTTCCAGCTGGCTGAGTTGAGTGGACGAGTCTCCACCTGGTTGAACTGGGTTGAGTGGAAGATGCTCCAGCAGGTTGGGTTGGGTTGAGTGGAAGAGTCTTCACGTGGTTGGATTGAGTGGACGAGTCTCGACCTCATGGAACTGGGTTGAGTGAAAGAGCTTCCAGCTGGCTGAGCTGAGTGGAAGATGCTCCAGCGGGTTGGGTTGGGTTGAGCGGAAGAGTTTCCAGCTGGTTAAACTGGGTTGAGTGGAAGAGTATCCAGCTGGTTGAGTTGAGTGGACGAGTCTCCACCTGATGGAACTGGGTTGAATGGAAGATGCTCCAGGTGGTTGGGTTGGGTTGAGTGGACGAGTCTTCACCAGGTTGAACTGGGTTGAGTGAAAGAGCTTCCAGCTGGCTGAGCTGAGTGGAAGATGCTCCAGCTGGTTGGGTTGGGTTGAGTGGACAAGTTTTCACCTGGTTGGATTGAGTGGATGAGTCTCCACCTGATGGAACTGGGTTGAGTGGACGAGTCTCCACCTGCTGGAACTGGGTTGAGTGGCCGAGTCTTCACCTGGTTGAGTTTCGGTTGAGTGGAAGAGTCTCCAGCTCGCTGGGTTGGGTTGAGTGGAAGAGTCTTCACCTAGTTGAACTGGGTTGAGTCGAGAAGTCTCCACCTGGTTGAACTGGGTTGAGTGGAAGTTGCTCCAGCAGGTTGGGTTAGGTTGAGTGGAAGAGTCTTCACCTGGTTGAACTGGGTTGAGTGGAAGAGTCTTCATCTCTTTGGATTGAGTGGAAGACGCTCCACCTGGTGGAAATGCGTTCAGTGAAAGAGCTTCCAGCTGGCTGAGCTGAGTGGAAGATGCTCCAGCTGGTTGGGTTGGGTTGAGCGGAAGAGTTTCCAGCTGGTTGAACTGGGTTGAGTGCGGAGTATCCAGCTGGTTGAGTTGAGTGGACGAGTCTCCACCTGATAAAACTGGGTTGAGTGGAAGAGTATCCAGCTGGTCGAGTTGAGTGGACGAGTCTCCACCTGATGGAACTGGGTTGAGTGGAAGATGCTCCAGGTGGTTGGGTTGAGTGGAAGAATCTCCACCTGGTTGAGTTGGGTTTAGTGGAAGATTATCCAGCTGGTTGAGCTGAGTGGACGAGTCTCCACCTGGCTGAACTGGGTTGAGTGGAAGTTGCTCCAGGTGGTTGGATTAGGTTGAGTGGAAGAGTCTTCACGTGGTTGAACTGGGTTGAGTGGAAGAGTCTCCACCTGGTTGGATTGAGTGGACGAGTCTCCACCTGCTGGAACTGGGTTGGGTGAAAGAGCTTCCAGCTGGCTGAGTTGAGTGGAAGATGCTCCAGCTGGTTGGGTTGGGTTGAGCGGAAGAGTTTCCAGCTGGTTAAACTGGGTTGAGTGTGGAGTATCCAGCTGGTTGAGTGGACAAGTCTCCACCTGATGGAACTGGGTTGAATGGAAGATGCTCCAGGTGGTTGGGTTGGGTTGAGTGGATGAGTCTTCACCTGGTTGGATTGAGTGGACGAGTGTCCACCTGATGGAACTGGTTTGAGTGCGGAGTATCCAGCTGTTTGAGCTGAGTGGACAAGTCTCTACCTGATGGAACTGGGTTGAGTGGACGAGTCTTCACCTGGTTGAACTGGGTTGAGTGGAAGAGTATCCAGCTGGTTGAGTTGAGTGGACGAGTCTCCACCTGATGGAACTGGGTTGAATGGAAGATGCTCCAGGTGGTTGGGTTGGGTTGAGTGGACGAGTCTTCACCTGGTTGGATTGAGTGGACGAGTGTCCACCTGATGGAAGTGGGTTGAGTGAAGAGTATCCAGCTGTTTGAGTTGAGTGGACAAGTCTCCACCTGATGGAACTGGGTTGAGTGGAAGAGTCTTCACCTGGTTGGATTGAGTGGAAGACGCTCCACCTGCTGGAACTGGGTTGAGTGAAAGAGCTTCCAGTTGGCTGAGTTGAGGGGAAGATGCTCCAGTGGGTTGGGTTGGGTTGAGTGGACAAGTTTTCACCTGGTTGTATTGAGTGGATGAGTGTCCACCTGGTTGAACTGGGTTGAGTGAAGAGTATCCAGCTGGTTGAGCTGAGTGGACAAGTCTCCACCTGATGGAACTGGGTTGAGTGGACGAGTCTCCACCTGATGGAACTGGGTTGAGTGGAAGAGTCTTCACCTGGTTGAACTGGGTTTAGTGGAAGAGTCTTCACCTGTTTGGATTGAGTGGAAGACCCTCCACCTGGTGGAAATGGCTTGAGTGGAAGAGTCTCCAACTTGCTGGGTTGGGTTGAGTGGACGAGTCTTCACCTAGTTAAACTGGGTTGAGTCGACAAGTCTCCACCTGGTTGAACTGGGTTGAGTGGAAGAGTCTTCACCTGGTTGGATTGAGTGGATGAGTCTCCACCTGCTGGAACTGGGTTGAATGGAAGATGCTCCAGGTGGTTGGACTGGGTTGAGTGGCAGTATCTCCACCTGGTTGAACTGGGTTGAGTGGAAGATGCTCCAGCTGGTTGGGTTGGGTTGAGTGGAAGAGTCTCCGGCTCGCTGGGTTGGGTTGAGTGGAAGAGTCTTCACGTGGTTGAACTGGGTTGAGTGGAAGAGTCTCCACCTGGTTGGATTGAGTGGACGAGTCTCCACCTGCTGGAACTGGGTTGAGTGAAAGAGCTTCCAGCTGGCTGAGCTGAGTGGAAGATGCTCCAGGTGGTTGGGTTGGGTTGAACGGAAGAGTTTCCAGCTGGTTGAACTGGGTTGAGTGTGGAGTATCCAGCTGGTTGAGTGGACAAGTCTCCACCTGATGGAACTGGGTTGAATGGAAGGTGCTCCAGGTGGTTGGACTGGGTTGAGTGGCAGTATCTCCACCTGGTTGAACTGGGTTGAGTGGAAGATGCTCCAGCTGGTTGGGTTGGGTTGAGTGGAAGAGTCTCCGGCTCGCTGGGTTGGGTTGAGTGGACGAGTCTTCACCTGGTTGAACTGGGTTGAGTGGAAGAGTCTTCATCTGTTTGGATTGAGTGGAAGAGTCTCCACCTGCTGGAACTGGGTTGAGTGGAAGAGCTTCCAGCTGGCTGAGTTGAGTGGAAGATGCTCCAGCTGGTTGGGTTGGGTTGAGCGGAAGAGTTTCCAGCTGGTTGAACTGGGTTGAGTGTGGAGTATCCAGCTGGTTGAGTGGACGAGTCTCCACCTGATGGAACTGGGTTGAGTGGACGAGTCTCCACCTGGTTGAACTGGGTTGAGTGGAAGTCTTCACCTGGTTGGATTGAGTGGACGAGTCTCCACCTGCTGGAACTGGGTTGAGTGAAAGAGCTTCCAGCTGGCTGAGTTGAGTGGAAGATGCTCCAGCTGGTTGGGTTGGGTTGAGTGGACGAGTCTTCACCTGGTTGGATTGAGTGGACGAGTCTCCACCTGGTTGAACTGGGTTGAGTCGACAAGTCTCCACCTGGTTGAACTGGGTTGAGTGAAGAGTATCCAGCTGTTTCAGTTGAGTGGACAAGTCTCCACCTGGTTGAGTTTGGGTTGAGTGGAAGAGTCTCCAGCTCGCTGGGTTGGGTTGAGTGGATGAGTCTCCACCTGGTTGAACTGGGTTGAGTGGAAGAGTCTTCACCTGGTTGGATTGAGTGGAAGATGCTCCACCTGCTGGAACTGGGTTGAGTGAAAGAGCTTCCAGCTGGCTGGGCTGAGTGGAAGATGCTCCAGGTGGTTGGGTTGGGTTGAGCGGAAGAGCCTCGTGGCGGTTGGGTTGGGTGGAGTCACCGCTGCCGTCGCGCTCTCTGTCCCTGGCGCGCAGGCTCGGCTGGAGGAGCTGGAGGAGGAGCTGGAGGCGGAGCGGACGGGCAGGGCCAAGGCGGAGAAGCTGCGCTCGGAGCTGTCGCGGGAGCTGGAGGAGATCAGCGAGCGCCTGGAGGAGGCGGGCGGCGCCACCTCGGCGCAGCTGGAGCACAACAAGAAGCGGGAGGTGGAGTTCCAGAAGCTGCGGCGGGACCTGGAGGAGGCCACCCTGCAGCACGAGGCCACGGCCGCCGCGCTGCGCGAGAAGCACGCTGACAGCGCGGCCGAGCTCGGCGAGCAGATCGACAACCTGCGGCGCGTCCGGCAGAAGCTGGAGAAGGAGAAGAGCGAGCTCAAGCTGGAGCTGGACGACCTGGGCTCCAACACGGAGCAGCTGGTCAAGGCCAAGGTGGGTGACGGGTCTCCAGCCGACGAGGGGCGGCCCCTCCCTCGCGCTCCGGGCTCCTTCCCACCCCGCCCCCCCCCCCTGTCTCCAGGCCACCCTGGAGAAGATGTGCCGCTCCGTGGAGGACCAGTTGAACGAGCACCGGGCCAAGGCCGAAGAGGCCCAACGCACGGTCAACGACCTCACCACCCAACGGGCCAAGCTCCAGACGGAGCACGGTGAGGGCCTCGCTCTTCCCCAAACCGCCCGCCCGCCCCCCGGGGCGGCTGCGGGGTGTCCCCAGCGGGTGACCGTCCCCCTCCCCCACCCCCCCCCCCCCCCCCAGGGGAGCTCTCCAGGCAGCTGGAGGAGAAGGAAGCCCTCATCAACCAGCTGACGCGCGGGAAGGTGACCTACAGCCAGCAGCTGGAGGACCTCAAGAGGCAGCTGGAGGAAGAGGCCAAGGTAGGGCCGCGCTGGGGAGGTCGAGGGGGTGGAAGGTCGGGGGCAAAAGGCACCTCCAAGGTCAAAGGTCAGGTTGGGTGAGGACTGAGGGGCGCAGAGGTTGGGTTGGTCTACAGAAGGTTTAAAGGTCTGGATGAGGTCTGAGGAGGTCTGGGTTGATCCGGGGGAGGTTGGGTTGGTCTACAGAAGGTTTAAAGGTCTGGATGGGGTCTGAGGAGGGCTGGGTTGATCAGGGGAGGTTGGGTTGGTCTACAGAAGGTTTCAAGGTCTGGATGAGGTCTGTGGAGGGCTGGGTTGATCAGGGGAGGTTGGGTTGGTCTACAGAAGGTTTAAAGGTCTGGATGAGGTCTGAGGAGGGCTGGGTTGGTCTGGGGGAGGTTGGATTGGTCTACAGAAGGTTTAAAGAAGATTGGGTCGGTCTGGATGAGGTCTGAGGAGGGTTGGGTTGATCCGGGGGAGGTTGGGTTGGTTTACAGAAGGTTTAAAGGTCTGGATGAGGTCTGAGGAGGGTTGGGTTGATCTGGGGGAGGTTGGGTTGGTCTACAGAAGGGTTAAAGGTCTGGATGGGGTCTGAGGAGGGTTGGGTTGATCGGGGGAGGTTGGGTTGGTCTACAGAAGGTTTAAAGAAGATTGGGTCGGTCTGGATGAGGTCTGAGGAGGGTTGGGTTGATCCGGGGGAGGTTGGATTGGTCTACAGAAGGTTTAAAGGTCTGGATGAGGTCTGAGGAGGGCTGGGTTGGTCTGGGGGAGGTTGGGTTGGTCTACAGAAGGTTTAAAGAAGATTGGGTCGGTCTGGATGAGGTCTGAGGAGGGCTGGGTTGATCTGGAGGAGGTTGGGTTGGTCTACAGAAGGTTTAAAGGTCTAGATGATGTCTGAGGAGGGTTGGGTTGATCCGGGGGAGGTTGGGTTGGTCTACAGAAGGTTTAAAGGTCTGGATGAGGTCTGAGGAGGGCTGGGTTGATCTGGGGGAGGTTGGGTTGGTCTACAGAAGGTTTCAAGGTCTGGATGAGGTCTGAGGAGGGCTGGGTTGATCTGGGGGAGGTTGGGTTGGTCTACAGAAGGTTTAAAGAAGATTGGGTCGGTCTGGATGGGGTCTGAGGAGGGTCGGGTTGATCGGGGGAGGTTGGGTTGGTCTACAGAAGGTTTAAAGGTCTGGATGAGGTCTGAGGAGGGCTGGGTTGATCTGGGGGAGGTTGGGTTGGTCTACAGAAGGTTTAAAGAAGATTGGGTCGGTCTGGATGAGGTCTGAGGAGGGTTGGGTTGATCTGGAGGAGGTTGGGTTGGTCTACAGAAGGTTTAAAGGTCTGGATGAGGTCTGAGGAGGGCTGGGTTGATCTGGGGGAGGTTGGGTTGGTCTACAGAAGGTTTAAAGAAGATTGGGTCGGTCTGGATGAGGTCTGAGGAGGGTTGGGTTGATCCGGGGGGGGTTGGGTAGGTCTACAGAAGGTTTAAAGAAGATTGGGTTGGTCTGGATGAGGTCTGAGGAGGGTTGGGTTGATCCGGGGGAGGTTGGGTTGGTCTACAGAAGGTTTAAAGAAGATTGGGTTGGTCTGGATGAGGTCTGAGGAGGTCTGGGTGGATCTGGAGGAGGTTGGGTTGGTCTACAGAAGGTTTAAAGGTCTGGATGAGGTCTGAGGAGGGCTGGGTTGATCCGGGGGAGGTTGGGTTGGTCTACAGAAGGTTTAAAGAAGATTGGGTCGGTCTGGATGAGGTCTGAGGAGGGTTGGGTTGATCTGGAGGAGGTTGGGTTGGTCTACAGAAGGTTTAAAGGTCTGGATGAGGTCTGAGGAGGGCTGGGTTGATCTGGGGGAGGTTGGGTTGGTCTACAGAAGGTTTCAAGGTCTGGATGAGGTCTGAGGAGGGTTGGGTTGATCTGGGGGAGGTTGGGTTGGTCTACAGAAGGTTTAAAGGTCTGGATGAGGTCTGAGGAGGGCTGGGTTGATCTGGGGGAGGTTGGGTTGGTCTACAGAAGGTTTAAAGGTCTGGATGAGGTCTGAGGAGGGCTGGGTTGATCTGGGGGAGGTTGGGTTGGTCTACAGAAGGTTTAAAGGTCTGGATGAGGTCTGAGGAGGGCTGGGTTGATCCGGGGGGGGTTGGGTAGGTCTACAGAAGGTTTAAAGAAGATTGGGTCGGTCTGGATGAGGTCTGAGGAGGGTTGGGTTGATCGGGGGAGGTTGGGTTGGTCTACAGAAGGTTTCAAGGTCTAGATGAGGTCTGAGGAGGGTTGGGTTGATCTGGGGGAGGTTGGGTTGGTCTACAGAAGGTTTAAAGGTCTGGATGAGGCCTGAGGAGGGTTGGGTTGATCCGGAGGAGGTTGGGTTGGTCTACAGAAGGTTTAAAGGTCTAGATGAGGTCTGAGGAGGGTTGGGTTGATCTGGGGGAGGTTGGGTTGGTCTACAGAAGGTTTAAAGGTCTGGATGAGGTCTGAGGAGGGTTGCGTTGATCCGGGGGAGGTTGGGTTGGTCTACAGAAGGTTTAAAGAAGATTGGGTCGGTCTGGATGGGGTCTGAGGAGGGTTGGGTTGGTCTGGGGGAGGTTGGGTTGGTCTACAGAAGGTTTAAAGAAGATTGGGTCGGTCTGGATGAGGTCTGAGGAGGGTTGGGTTGATCCAAAGGAGGTTGGGTTGGTCTACAGAAGGTTTAAAGGTCTGGATGAGGTCTGAGGATGGTTGGGTTGGTCTGGGGGAGGTTGGGTTGGTCTACAGAAGGTTTAAAGAAGATTGGGTCGGTCTGGATGGGGTCTGAGGAGGGTTGGGTTGGTCTGGGGGAGGTTGGGTTGGTCTACAGAAGGTTTAAAGGTCTGGATGAGGTCTGAGGAGGGTTGGGTTGGTCTGGGGGAGGTTGGGTTGGTCTACAGAAGGTTTAAAGAAGATTGGGTCGGTCTGGATGAGGCCTGAGGAGGGTTGGGTTGGTCTACAGAAGGTTTAAAGAAGATTGGGTTGGTCTGGATGAGGTCTGAGGAGGGTTGGGTTGATCCGGGGGAGGTTGGGTTGGTCTACAGAAGGTTTAAAGAAGATTGGGTCGGTCTGGATGAGGTCTGAGGAGGGTTGGGTTGATCTGGAGGAGGTTGGGTTGGTCTACAGAAGGTTTAAAGGTCTGGATGGGGTCTGAGGAGGGTTGGGTTGGTCCAGGGGAGGTTGGGTTGGTCTACAGAAGGTTTAAAGAAGATTGGGTCGGTCTGGATGGGGTCTGAGGAGGGTTGGGTTGATCGGGGGGGGGTTGGGTTGGTCTACAGAAGGTTTAAAGGTCTGGATGAGGCCTGAGGAGGGTTGGGTTGATCCGGAGGAGGTTGGGTTGGTCTACAGAAGGTTTAAAGGTCTAGATGAGGCCTGAGGAGGGTTGGGTTGATCCGGAGGAGGTTGGGTTGGTCTACAGAAGGTTTAAAGGTGTGGATGAGGTCTGAGGAGCGTTGGGTTGATCAGAGGAGGTTGGGTTGGTCTACAGAAGGTTTAAAGAAGATTGGGTCGGTCTGGATGAGGTCTGAGGAGGGTTGGGTTGATCTGGGGGGGGTTGGGTTGGTCTACAGAAGGTTTAAAGGTCTAGATGAGGTCTGAGGATGGTTGGGTTGGTCTGGGGGAGGTTGGGTTGGTCTACAGAAGGTTTAAAGAAGATTGGGTCGGTCTGGATGGGGTCTGAGGAGGGTTGGGTTGGTCTGGGGGAGGTTGGGTTGGTCTACAGAAGGTTTAAAGGTCTGGATGAGGTCTGAGGATGGTTGGGTTGGTCTGGGGGAGGTTGGGTTGGTCTACAGAAGGTTTAAAGAAGATTGGGTCGGTCTGGATGAGGCCTGAGGAGGGTTGGGTTGGTCTACAGAAGGTTTAAAGAAGATTGGGTTGGTCTGGATGAGGTCTGAGGAGGGTTGGGTTGATCCGGGGGAGGTTGGGTTGGTCTACAGAAGGTTTAAAGAAGATTGGGTCGGTCTGGATGAGGTCTGAGGAGGGTTGGGTTGATCTGGAGGAGGTTGGGTTGGTCTACAGAAGGTTTAAAGGTCTGGATGGGGTCTGAGGAGGGTTGGGTTGGTCCAGGGGAGGTTGGGTTGGTCTACAGAAGGTTTAAAGAAGATTGGGTCGGTCTGGATGGGGTCTGAGGAGGGTTGGGTTGATCCGGGGGGGGTTGGGTTGGTCTACAGAAGGTTTAAAGGTCTGGATGAGGCCTGAGGAGGGTTGGGTTGATCCGGAGGAGGTTGGGTTGGTCTACAGAAGGTTTAAAGGTCTAGATGAGGCCTGAGGAGGGTTGGGTTGATCCGGAGGAGGTTGGGTTGGTCTACAGAAGGTTTAAAGGTGTGGATGAGGTCTGAGGAGCGTTGGGTTGATCAGAGGAGGTTGGGTTGGTCTACAGAAGGTTTAAAGAAGATTGGGTCGGTCTGGATGAGGTCTGAGGAGGGTTGGGTTGATCTGGGGGGGGTTGGGTTGGTCTACAGAAGGTTTAAAGGTCTGGATGAGGCCTGAGGAGGGTTGGGTTGATCCGGAGGAGGTTGGGTTGGTCTACAGAAGGTTTAAAGGTCTAGATGAGGTCTGAGGAGGGTTGGGTTGATCTGGGGGAGGTTGGGTTGGTCTACAGAAGGTTTAAAGGTCTGGATGAGGTCTGAGGAGGGTTGCGTTGATCCGGGGGAGGTTGGGTTGGTCTACAGAAGGTTTAAAGAAGATTGGGTCGGTCTGGATGGGGTCTGAGGAGGGTTGGGTTGGTCTGGGGGAGGTTGGGTTGGTCTACAGAAGGTTTAAAGAAGATTGGGTCGGTCTGGATGAGGTCTGAGGAGGGTTGGGTTGATCCAAAGGAGGTTGGGTTGGTCTACAGAAGGTTTAAAGGTCTGGATGAGGTCTGAGGATGGTTGGGTTGGTCTGGGGGAGGTTGGGTTGGTCTACAGAAGGTTTAAAGAAGATTGGGTCGGTCTGGATGGGGTCTGAGGAGGGTTGGGTTGGTCTGCAGGAGGTTTAAAGAAGATTGGGTTGGTCTGGATGAGGTCTGAGGAGGGCTGGGTTGATCCAGGGGAGGATGGGTTGGTCTACAGAAGGTTTCAAGGTCTGGATGAGGTCTGAGGAGGGCTGGGTTGATCCGGGGGAGGTTGGGTTGGTCTGCAGAAGGTTTAAAGAAGATTGGGTCGGTCTGGATGAGGTCTGAGGAGGGTTGGGTTGATCTGGAGGAGGTTGGGTTGGTCTACAGAAGGTTTAAAGGTCTGGATGGGGTCTGAGGAGGGTTGGGTTGATCCGGGGGAGGTTGGGTTGGTCTACAGAAGGTTTAAAGAAGATTGGGTCGGTCTGGATGAGGTCTGAGGAGGGTTGGGTTGATCTGGAGGAGGTTGGGTTGGTCTACAGAAGGTTTAAAGAAGATTGGGTTGGTCTGGATGAGGTCTGAGGAGGGTTGGGTTGATCTGGGGGAGGTTGGGTTGGTCTACAGAAGGTTTAAAGGTCTGGATGAGGTCTGAGGAGGGTTGGGTTGATCTGGAGGAGGTTGGGTTGGTCTACAGAAGGTTTAAAGAAGATTGGGTTGGTCTGGATGAGGTCTGAGGAGGGTTGGGTTGATCTGGGGGAGGTTGGGTTGGTCTACAGAAGGTTTAAAGGTCTGGATGAGGTCTGAGGAGGGCTGGGTTGATCCGGGGGAGGTTGGGTTGGTCTACAGAAGGTCTGCTTGAGTCGGGGTGGTGGAACCCAGCTCCTGCCGGGCCGGAGAACCCCAAGCCGGCTGAGGTGGCCACCATCCCAATGGTGCCACCTTCTCCCCCCTCCCAGGCCAAGAACGCGCTGGCCCACGCCCTCCAGTCGGCCCGGCACGACTGCGACCTGCTGCGGGAGCAGTACGAGGAGGAGACGGAGGCCAAGGCCGAGCTCCAGCGGTCACTCTCCAAGGCCAACTCCGAGGTGGCGCAGTGGAGGACCAAGTACGAGACGGACGCCATCCAGCGCACCGAGGAGCTGGAGGAGGCCAAGTGAGTCCATCCCCCCCCCGAGGTGGGACCACCGGGAGGCCCCTCCGGGCTCTCAGGCCGCCCTGGAGGCCACTTCGAGTCGCAGGGTGCCCGTGGGCCACGTGGCGGGGGGGTGGGGGTTGGGCCACCGGAGGAGCTGGAGGAGCCAGAGGAGGCAGCGGGTGCCCGGCCCGTCCCCGCGGCAGGAAGAAGCTGGCGCAGCGGCTGCAGGAGGCCGAGGAGGCGGTGGAGGCCGCCAGCGCCAAGTGCTCCTCCCTGGAGAAGACCAAGCACCGGCTGCAGGACGAGGTCGAGGACCTGACGGGCGACCTGGAGCGCTGCGACGCGGCCGCCGCCGCCTTGGACAAGAAGCAGAGGAACTTTGACAAGGTGGGGGGGGGGCGGGGTAGGGTGGGGGGAGGGGAGCTGCGGGGCCCAGCGGCCCGTCCCAGCCGGGATGGGTTGGAGAAGAACCCAGAAGAACATGGGGCGGCGGCCGAGGGCCTGGTGTGAGCGCAGCTTCAGTGGGAGGTGGTCATGGGGGGAGGGGGAGGGGGAGGGGAGCGGCTGCGACCCGGCGTGTCCCCCTGCAGCTCTCGTCCGAGTGGCAGCAGAAGCTGGAGGAGTCGCGGGCGGAGCTGGAGGCGTCGCAGAAGGAGGCCAGGTCCCTCAGCACCGAGCTCTTCAAGCTGAAGAACGCCCACGAGGAGGCGCTGGAGCAGCTGGAGACCTTCAAGAGGGAGACCAGGAACCTCCAGGGTGAGTCCCCGGCGTGTGTCCCCCCCCCCGGCCGGCCGGCGGCGTCTCCGCGGCGGCCTGAGGGGATCCCGCCGGCGCAGAGGAGGTGGCGGAGCTGACGGAGCAGCTGGGCGCCGGCCACAAGAGCCGCCAGGAGCTGGAGAAGGTCCGCAAGCAGCTGGAGGCTGAGAAGCTGGAGCTGCAGGCGGCGCTGGAGGAGGCGGAGGTGAGGTGCCCATCCCCCCACTCCTCCTCCTCCTCGCCACCCGCCGCCGCCGCCTCAGCGCCCGCCTCGCCCCCGGCCAGGCCTCGCTGGAGCGGGAGGAGGGGAAGATCCTGAGGGCCCAGGTGGAGCTGGGCCAGGCGCGGGCGGAGCAGGAGCGCAAGCTGGCCGAGAAGGACGAGGAGGCGGAGGCGGCCGAGCGGCAGCACCTGCGGGCGCTGGGCTCGCTGCAGGCCGCACTGGACGCCGAGGCCCGCGGCCGCCACGAGGCGCTGAGGCTGAAGAAGAAGACGGAGGGCGACCTCGACGCGATGGAGATGCAGCTGGGCCGTGCCAACCGCCTGGCCGCCGAGGCCCAGAAGCAGGTCAAGGCCTCGCAGGGCTCCCTCAAGGTGCTGCTGGGGTGGGGGGAGGTGGGGGAGGGGCGCCCCACCCCCCCGCTCCGTCCCGCTAACGGCCGGGCGCCCCCCCCCAGGACGCCCAGCTGCAGCTGGCCGAGGCGGCGCGGGTGGGCGAGGAGCTGCAGGAGGACGCGGCCCTGGCGGAAGCGGCGGAACCACCTGCTGCAGGCGGAGCGGGAGGAGCTGCGGGCGCTGGGGGAGCAGAGCGAGCGGGGCCGCAAGCTGGCCGAGCAGGAGCTGGCGGGGGCCGGCGAGAGGGTCCAGCTGCTGCGCGCGCAGGTGAGGCGGGGGCGGCACACGCGCCCCACCCGCTGCCCCACGGGGGGGGGGGGGGGTCCCCCGCCACCCCCCCGGCTCCCCGCGGCCCAGCCCCGGGGGTCCCTGTGGGGGCCGGCCCCTCCCCCAGGGGCTGCCAAGCCGCCTGCCCCGCCCCCACGGCGGGTCCCCCCTGACCCCCGCGGCCCCCCCGCAGAACGCCAGCCTCCTCCAGCAGAAGAAGAAGCTGGAGGGCGGCGCCGCGCAGCTGCGGGCGGAGCTGGAAGAGGCCGCCCAGGAGCGCCGCGACGCCGAGGAGAAGGCCAAGAAGGCCGTCACCGACGTGAGGGGGGCGGGGCGGGGGCGGAGGGTCCCCCAGGGCGGGGCGGGGGCGGCCCGGGGGAGGGGCAGGAGGGAGGAGGGTGGGGGAGGGGGAGCGTGGGGCAGGGGGATGGGGGTGGGGGTTGAGGGCTGGAGGTGGGACGAAGGTGGGTTGGGTGGGGGGGATGGAGATGGGATGAAGGTTGGGTTGGGGGAGGTCAGGTGAAGGTGGGATGAAGGTTGGTGGGATGAAGGTTGGTGGGATGAAGGTTGGTGGGATGAAGGTTGGTGGGATGAAGGTTGGTGGGATGAAGGTCAGATGAAGGTTGGTGGGATGAAGGTTGGTGGGATGAAGGTCAGATGAAGGTTGGTGGGATGAAGGTCAGATGAAGGTTGGTGGGATGAAGGTTGGTGGGATGAAGGTCAGATGAAGGTTGGTGGGATCAAGGTTGGTGGGATGAAGGTTGGTGGGATCAAGGTCAGATGAAGGTTGGTGGGATGAAGGTCAGATGAAGGTTGGTGGGATCAAGGTTGGTTGTATCAAGGTTGGTGGGATGAAGGTCAGATGAAGGTTGGTGGGATGAAGGTTGGTGGGATGAAGGTCAGATGAAGGTTGGTGGGATGAAGGTTGGTGGGATGAAGGTCAGATGAAGGTTGGTGGGATGAAGGTTGGTGGGATGAAGGTTGGTGGGATGAAGGTCAGATGAAGGTTGGTGGGATGAAGGTTGGTGGGATGAAGGTTGGTGGGACGAAGGTCAGATGAAGGTTGGTGGGATGAAGGTTGGTGGGACGAAGGTCAGATGAAGGGTGCTGGGATGAAGGGACCCCGGCCCCCCAGAACCCGGCGCCACCGGCCCCCCTCCCCCGGGCAGGCGGCCGTGCTGGCGGAGGAGCTGACGAAGGAGCAGGACACCAGCGCCCACCTGGAGCGGCTGAAGAAGACCCTGGAGCAGAGCGTCAGGGACCTGCAGCTGCGGCTGGCCCAGGCCGAGCAGGTGGCGCTGCAGGGGGGCAAGAAGCAGCTGCAGCAGCTGGCGGCCCGCGCCGGGGAGCTGGAGCAGGAGCTGGAGGCCGAGCAGAAGCGCCACGCCGAGAGCGTCAAAGGCCTCCGCAAGGCCGAGCGGCGCGGCAAGGAGCTGGGCTACCAGGTGGGGCGCGCGCGGGGCGGCCACCGGCCACCCGGACCCCCGGCCGAGGCGGGAGGGGGACCCCGGAGGCGGTTGCCCCGGGTGGCCGGAGGGACACGGGTGACCCAGGCCACCCCACCTGGCGCCGTGCCGGCCTCCGCGGGCTCCTGGGACGTTCATCCCAGCAGCCTTCACCTGACCTTCATCCCACCAACCTTCATCTGACCTTCATCCCACCAACCTTCATCCCACCAACCTTCATCTGACCTTCATCCCACCAACCTTCATCCCACCAACCTTCATCTGACCTTCATCCCACCAACCTTCATCTGACCTTCATCCCACCAACCTTCATCCCACCAACCTTCATCCCACAAACCTTCATCCCACCAACCTTCATCTGACCTTCATCCCACCAACCTTCATCCCACCAACCTTCATCTGACCTTCATCCCACCAACCTTCATCCCACCAACCTTCATCTGACCTTCATCCCACCAACCTTCATCCCACCAACCTTCATCTGACCTTCATCCCACCAACCTTCATCCCACCAACCTTCATCCCACCAACCTTCATCCCACCAACCTTCATCCCACCAACCTTCATCCCACCTACCTTCATCCCACCAACCTTCATCCCACCGACCTTCATCTGACCTTCATCCCACCAACCTTCATCCCATCTTCATCCCCCCCGTTCCGGGTTCCAGAACGTCACGGGGGCCCTCGGCGGGGCCAAGAAGCCACCTGCCCCCCCCGGGGGAACCTCCTGCCGCACCGGCCGGGCGACCCCCGCATCTACGAGGGGTTCCAGCCCCCGAGAACATCGTTAATTGGCTCCTGATTGGTCTGGGGGCGGCCCGGGGGGGGGGTGGGGCGGGTCCTGACCCCCCCGTGTCGCCCCCCGCAGGCCCAGGAGGACCGCAAGAACCTGCTGCGGCTGCAGGAGCTGGTGGACAAGCTCCAGCTGAAGGTCAAGGCCTACAAGCGGCAGGCGGAGGAGGCCGTGAGTGCTGGGGGCCACCCCTCCCCCCCAGGGCGGGGCGGGGCGGGGGACCTCGGCGGGGGGGGGGGGGGGCAGGAGGGAGGAGGGTGGGGGGAGGGGGAGCGTGGGGCAGGGGGATGTGGGTGGGGGTTGAGGGCTGAAGGTGGGACGAAGGTGGGTTGGGTGGGGGGGGATGGAGATGGGATGAAGGTTGGGTTGGGGGAGGTCAGGTGAAGGTGGGATGGAGGTTGGTGGGATGAAGGTCAGATGAAGGTTGGTGGGATGAAGGTCGGTGGGATGAAGGTCAGATGAAGGTGGGATGAAGGTTGGTGGGATGAAGGTCAGATGAAGGTGGGATGAAGGTTGGTGGGATGAAGGTCAGATGAAGGTGGGATGAAGGTTGGTGGGATGAAGGTCAGATGAAGGTGGGATGAAGGTTGGTGGGATGAAGGTCAGATGAAGGTTGGTGGGATGAAGGTCAGATGAAGGTTGGTGGGATGAAGGTCAGATGAAGGTTGGTGGGATGAAGGTTGGTGGGATGAAGGTCAGATGAAGGTTGGTGGGATGAAGGTCAGATGAAGGTTGGTGGGATGAAGGTCAGATGAAGGTTGGTGGGATGAAGGTCGGTGGGATGAAGGTCAGATGAAGGTGGGATGAAGGTTGGTGGGATGAAGGTCAGATGAAGGTTGGTGGGATGAAGGTTGGTGGGATGAAGGTCAGATGAAGGTTGGTGGGATGAAGGTCAGATGAAGGTTGGTGGGATTAAGGTTGGTGGGATGAAGGTCAGATGAAGGTTGGTGGGATGAAGGTCAGATGAAGGTTGGTGGGATGAAGGTCGGATGAAGGTTGGTGGGATGAAGGTCGGTGGGATGAAGGTCGGATGAAGGTTGGTGGGATGAAGGTTGGTGGGATGAAGGTCAGATGAAGGTTGGTGGGATGAAGGTCAGATGAAGGTTGGTGGGATGAAGGTCGGATGAAGGTTGGTGGGATGAAGGTTGGTTGGATGAAGGTTGGTGGGATGAAGGTCAGATGAAGGTTGGTGGGATGAAGGTTGGTGGGATGAAGGTTGATGGGATGAAGGTTGGTGGGATGAAGGTCAGATGAAGGTTGGTGGGATGAAGGTCAGATGAAGGTTGGTGGGATGAAGGTTGGTGGGATGAAGGTCAGATGAAGGTTGGTGGGATGAAGGTCAGATGAAGGTCGGTGGGATGAAGGTCAGATGAATGTTGGTGGGATGAAGGTTGGTGGGATGAAGGTCAGGTGAAGGTCGGTGGGATGAAGGTCGGTGGGATGAAGGTCGGTGGGATGAAGGTCGGTGGGATGAAGGTCGGTGGGATCAAGGTTGGTGGGATCAAGGTTGGTGGGATCAAGGTTGGTGGGATCAAGGTCAGATGAAGGTTGGTGGGATGAAGGTCAGATGAAGGTGGGATGAAGGTTGGTGGGATGAAGGTGGGATGAAGGCTGGTGGGGTGAAGGTTGGTGGGATGAAGGTCAGATGAAGGTCGGTGGGATGAAGGTTGGTGGGATGAAGGTCAGATGAAGGTTGGTGGGATGAAGGTCAGATGAAGGTCGGTGGGATGAAGGTTGGTGGGATGAAGGTCAGATGAAGGTCGGTGGGATGAAGGTTGGTGGGATGAAGGTCAGGTGAAGGTTGCTGGGATGAAGGTCAGATGAAGGTTGGTGGGATGAAGGTCAGATGAAGGTTGGTGGGATGAAGGTCGGTGGGATGAAGGTCAGATGAAGGTGGGATGAAGGTTGGTGGGATGAAGGTCAGATGAAGGTTGGTGGGATGAAGGTTGGTGGGATGAAGGTCAGATGAAGGTTGGTGGGATGAAGGTCAGATGAAGGTTGGTGGGATGAAGGTTGGTGGGATGAAGGTCAGATGAAGGTTGGTGGGATGAAGGTCAGATGAAGGTCGGTGGGATGAAGGTCGGATGAAGGTTGGTGGGATGAAGGTCGGTGGGATGAAGGTCGGATGAAGGTTGGTGGGATGAAGGTTGGTGGGATGAAGGTCAGATGAAGGTTGGTGGGATGAAGGTCAGATGAAGGTTGGTGGGATGAAGGTCGGATGAAGGTTGGTGGGATGAAGGTTGGTGGGATGAAGGTTGGTGGGATGAAGGTCAGATGAAGGTTGGTGGGATGAAGGTTGGTGGGATGAAGGTTGGTGGGGTGAAGGTCAGATGAAGGTTGGTGGGATGAAGGTTGGTGGGATGAAGGTTGGTGGGATGAAGGTTGGTGGGATGAAGGTCAGATGAAGGTTGGTGGGATGAAGGTCAGATGAAGGTCGGTGGGATGAAGGTCAGATGAAGGTTGGTGGGATGAAGGTTGGTGGGATGAAGGTCAGGTGAAGGTCGGTGGGATGAAGGTCGGTGGGATGAAGGTCGGTGGGATGAAGGTCGGTGGGATCAAGGTTGGTGGGATCAAGGTTGGTGGGATCAAGGTCAGATGAAGGTTGGTGGGATGAAGGTCAGATGAAGGTGGGATGAAGGTTGGTGGGATGAAGGTCAGATGAAGGCTGGTGGGGTGAAGGTTGGTGGGATGAAGGTCAGATGAAGGTCGGTGGGATGAAGGTTGGTGGGATGAAGGTCAGATGAAGGTTGGTGGGATGAAGGTCAGATGAAGGTCGGTGGGATGAAGGTCAGATGAAGGTTGGTGGGATGAAGGTTGGTGGGATGAAGGTCAGGTGAAGGTCGGTGGGATGAAGGTCGGTGGGATGAAGGTCGGTGGGATGAAGGTCGGTGGGATGAAGGTCGGTGGGATCAAGGTTGGTGGGATCAAGGTTGGTGGGATCAAGGTCAGATGAAGGTTGGTGGGATGAAGGTCAGATGAAGGTGGGATGAAGGTTGGTGGGATGAAGGTCAGATGAAGGCTGGTGGGGTGAAGGTTGGTGGGATGAAGGTCAGATGAAGGTTGGTGGGATGAAGGTTGGTGGGATGAAGGTCAGATGAAGGTTGGTGGGATGAAGGTCAGATGAAGGTCGGTGGGATGAAGGTTGGTGGGATGAAGGTCGGATGAAGGTTGGTGGGATGAAGGTTGGTGGGATGAAGGTCAGATGAAGGTTGGTGGGATGAAGGTCAGATGAAGGTTGGTGGGATGAAGGTCGGATGAAGGTTGGTGGGATGAAGGTTGGTGGGATGAAGGTTGGTGGGATGAAGGTCAGATGAAGGTTGGTGGGATGAAGGTCGGTGGGATGAAGGTTGGTGGGATGAAGGTCAGATGAAGGTTGGTGGGATGAAGGTCAGATGAAGGTTGGTGGGATGAAGGTTGGTGGGATGAAGGTTGGTGGGATGAAGGTTGGTGGGATGAAGGTCAGATGAAGGTTGGTGGGATGAAGGTCAGATGAAGGTTGGTGGGATGAAGGTCAGATGAAGGTTGGTGGGATGAAGGTCGGATGAAGGTTGGTGGGATGAAGGTCGGTGGGATGAAGGTCGGATGAAGGTTGGTGGGATGAAGGTTGGTGGGATGAAGGTCAGATGAAGGTTGGTGGGATGAAGGTCAGATGAAGGTTGGTGGGATGAAGGTCGGATGAAGGTTGGTGGGATGAAGGTTGGTGGGATGAAGGTTGGTGGGATGAAGGTCAGATGAAGGTTGGTGGGATGAAGGTTGATGGGATGAAGGTTGGTGGGATGAAGGTCAGATGAAGGTTGGTGGGATGAAGGTCAGATGAAGGTTGGTGGGATGAAGGTTGGTGGGATGAAGGTTGGTGGGATGAAGGTCAGATGAAGGTTGGTGGGATGAAGGTCAGATGAAGGTTGGTGGGATGAAGGTCGGTGGGATGAATGTCAGATAAAGGTGGGATGAAGGTTGGTGGGATGAAGGTCAGATGAAGGTTGGTGGGATGAAGGTTGGTGGGATGAAGGTCAGATGAAGGTTGGTGGGATGAAGGTCAGATGAAGGTTGGTGGGATGAAGGTTGGTGGGATGAAGGTCAGATGAAGGTTGGTGGGATGAAGGTCAGATGAAGGTTGGTGGGATGAAGGTCGGATGAAGGTTGGTGGGATGAAGGTCGGTGGGATGAAGGTCGGATGAAGGTTGGTGGGATGAAGGTTGGTGGGATGAAGGTCAGATGAAGGTTGGTGGGATGAAGGTCAGATGAAGGTTGGTGGGATGAAGGTCGGATGAAGGTTGGTGGGATGAAGGTTGGTGGGATGAAGGTCAGATGAAGGTTGGTGGGATGAAGGTCAGATGAAGGTTGGTGGGATGAAGGTTGATGGGATGAAGGTCAGATGAAGGTTGGTGGGATGAAGGTCGGTGGGATGAAGGTCAGATGAAGGTTGGTGGGATGAAGGTTGGTGGGATGAAGGTCAGATGAAGGTTGGTGGGATGAAGGTCAGATGAAGGTTGGTGGGATGAAGGTTGGTGGATGAAGGTCAGATGAAGGTTGGTGGGATGAAGGTCAGATGAAGGTTGGTGGGATGAAGGTCGGATGAAGGTTGGTGGGATGAAGGTCGGTGGGATGAAGGTCGGATGAAGGTTGGTGGGATGAAGGTTGGTGGGATGAAGGTCAGATGAAGGTTGGTGGGATGAAGGTCATATGAAGGTTGGTGGGATGAAGGTCGGATGAAGGTTCGTGGGATGAAGGTTGGTGGGATTAAGGTTGGTGGGATGAAGGTCAGATGAAGGTCGGTGGGATGAAGGTCGGTGGGATGAAGGTTGGTGGGATGAAGGTCAGATGAAGGTTGGTGGGATGAAGGTTGGTGGGATGAAGGTTGATGGGATGAAGGTTGGTGGGATGAAGGTCAGATGAAGGTTGGTGGGATGAAGGTCAGATGAAGGTTGGTGGGATGAAGGTCGGTGGGATGAAGGTCAGATGAAGGTGGGATGAAGGTTGGTGGGATGAAGGTCAGATGAAGGTTGGTGGGATGAAGGTCAGATGAAGGTCGGTGGGATGAAGGTCAGATGAAGGTTGGTGGGATGAAGGTTGGTGGGATGAAGGTCAGGTGAAGGTCGGTGGGATGAAGGTCGGTGGGATGAAGGTCGGTGGGATGAAGGTCGGTGGGATCAAGGTCGGTGGGATCAAGGTTGGTGGGATCAAGGTTGGTGGGATCAAGGTTGGTGGGATCAAGGTCAGATGAAGGTTGGTGGGATGAAGGTCAGATGAAGGTCGGTGGGATGAAGGTTGGTGGGATGAAGGTCAGATGAAGGTCGGTGGGATGAAGGTTGGTGGGATGAAGGTCAGGTGAAGGTTGGTGGGATGAAGGTCAGATGAAGGTTGGTGGGATGAAGGTTGGTGGGATGAAGGTCAGATGAAGTTTGGTGGGATGAAGGTTGGTGGGATGAAGGTCAGATGAAGGTTGGTGGGATGAAGGTCAGATGAAGGCTGATGGGATGAAGGTCAGATGAAGGTTGGTGGGATGAAGGTTGGTGGGATGAAGGTCAGATGAAGGTTGGTGGGATGAAGGTTGGTGGGATGAAGGTCAGATGAAGGTTGGTGGGATGAAGGTTGGTGGGATGAAGGTCAGATGAAGGCTGGTGGGGTGAAGGTTGGTGGGATGAAGGTCAGATGAAGGTCGGTGGGATGAAGGTCGGTGGGATGAAGGTCAGATGAAGGTCGGTGGGATGAAGGTCGGTGGGATGAAGGTCAGATGAAGGTCGGTGGGATGAAGGTTGGTGGGATGAAGGTCAGATGAAGGTTGGTGGGATGAAGGTTGGTGGGATGAAGGTCAGATGAAGGTTGGTGGGATGAAGGTCAGATGAAGGTTGGTGGGATGAAGGTCAGATGAAGGTTGGTGGGATGAAGGTCAGATGAAGGTTGGTGGGATGAAGGTTGGTGGGATGAAGGTCAGATGAAGGTTGGTGGGATGAAGGTTGGTGGGATGAAGGTCAGATGAAGGCTGGTGGATGAAGGTCAGATGAAGGTTGGTGGGATGAAGGTCAGATGAAGGTTGGTGGGATGAAGGTCGGTGGGATGAAGGTCAGATGAAGGTGGGATGAAGGTCGGTGGGATGAAGGTCAGATGAAGGTTGGTGGGATGAAGGTTGGTGGGATGAAGGTCAGATGAAGGTTGGTGGGATGAAGGTCAGATGAAGGTTGGTGGGATGAAGGTTGGTGGGATGAAGGTCAGATGAAGGTTGGTGGGATGAAGGTCAGATGAAGGTTGGTGGGATGAAGGTCGGTGGGATGGTCAGATGAAGGTGGGATGAAGGTTGGTGGGATGAAGGTCAGATGAAGGTTGGTGGGATGAAGGTTGGTGGGATGAAGGTCAGATGAAGGTTGGTGGGATGAAGGTCAGATGAAGGTTGGTGGGATGAAGGTTGGTGGGATGAAGGTCAGATGAAGGTTGGTGGGATGAAGGTCAGATGAAGGTTGGTGGGATGAAGGTCGGATGAAGGTTGGTGGGATGAAGGTCGGTGGGATGAAGGTCGGATGAAGGTTGGTGGGATGAAGGTTGGTGGGATGAAGGTTGGTGGGATGAAGGTCAGATGAAGGTTGGTGGGATGAAGGTTGGTGGGATGAAGGTTGGTGGGATGAAGGTCAGATGAAGGTTGGTGGGATGAAGGTTGGTGGGATGAAGGTTGATGGGATGAAGGTTGGTGGGATGAAGGTCAGATGAAGGTTGGTGGGATGAAGGTTGGTGGGATGAAGGTTGGTGGGATGAAGGTTGGTGGGATGAAGGTCAGATGAAGGTTGGTGGGATGAAGGTCAGATGAAGGTCGGTGGGATGAAGGTCAGATGAAGGTTGGTGGGATGAAGGTTGGTGGGATGAAGGTCAGGTGAAGGTCGGTGGGATGAAGGTCGGTGGGATGAAGGTCGGTGGGATGAAGGTCGGTGGGATGAAGGTCGGTGGGATCAAGGTTGGTGGGATCAAGGTTGGTGGGATGAAGGTCAGATGAAGGTTGGTGGGATGAAGGTTGGTGGGATGAAGGTCAGATGAAGGCTGGTGGGGTGAAGGTTGGTGGGATGAAGGTCAGATGAAGGTCGGTGGGATGAAGGTTGGTGGGATGAAGGTCTGATGAAGGTCGGTGGGATGAAGGTTGGTGGGATGAAGGTCAGATGAAGGTCGGTGGGATGAAGGTTGGTGGGATGAAGGTCAGATGAAGGTTGGTGGGATGAAGGTCAGATGAAGGTTGGTGGGATGAAGGTCAGATGAAGGTTGGTGGGATGAAGGTTGGTGGGATGAAGGTCAGATGAAGGTTGGTGGGATGAAGGTCAGATGAAGGTTGGTGGGATGAAGGTCAGATGAAGGTTGGTGGGATGAAGGTCAGATGAAGGTTGGTGGGATGAAGGTTGGTGGGATGAAGGTCAGATGAAGGTCGGTGGGATGAAGGTCAGATGAAGGTTGGTGGGATGAAGGTCAGATGAAGGTTGGTGGGATGAAGGTCGGTGGGATGAAGGTCAGATGAAGGTGGGATGAAGGTTGGTGGGATGAAGGTCAGATGAAGGTTGGTGGGATGAAGGTTGGTGGGATGAAGGTCAGATGAAGGTTGGTGGGATGAAGGTCAGATGAAGGTTGGTGGGATGAAGTTTGGTGGGATGAAGGTTGGTGGGATGAAGGTCAGATGAAGGTTGGTGGGATGAAGGTTGGTGGGATGAAGGTTGGTGGGATGAAGGTCAGATGAAGGTTGGTGGGATGAAGGTTGGTGGGATGAAGGTTGGTGGGATGAAGGTTGGTGGGATGAAGGTCAGATGAAGGTTGGTGGGATGAAGGTCAGATGAAGGTTGGTGGGATGAAGGTTGGTGGGATGAAGGTTGGTGGGATGAAGGTTGGTGGGATGAAGGTCAGATGAAGGTTGGTGGGATGAAGGTCAGATGAAGGTCGGTGGGATGAAGGTCAGATGAAGGTTGGTGGGATGAAGGTTGGTGGGATGAAGGTTGGTGGGATGAAGGTTGGTGGGATGAAGGTCAGTGGGATGAAGGTCGGTGGGATGAAGGTCGGTGGGATGAAGGTCGGTGGGATGAAGGTCGGTGGGATGAAGGTCGGTGGGATCAAGGTTGGTGGGATCAAGGTTGGTGGGATCAAGGTCGGTGGGATCAAGGTTGGTGGGATCAAGGTTGGTGGGATGAAGGTTGGTGGGATGAAGGTCAGATGAAGGTTGGTGGGATGAAGGTTGGTGGGATGAAGGTTGGTGGGATGAAGGTTGGTGGGATGAAGGTCAGATGAAGGTTGGTGGGATGAAGGTCAGATGAAGGTTGGTGGGATGAAGGTCAGATGAAGGTGGGATGAAGGTTGGTGGGATGAAGGTCAGATGAAGGCTGGTGGGATGAAGGTCAGATGAAGGTTGGTGGGATCAAGGTTGGTGGGATGAAGGTCAGATGAAGGTTGGTGGGATGAAGGTTGGTGGGATGAAGGTCAGATGAAGGCTGGTGGGGTGAAGGTTGGTGGGATGAAGGTCAGATGAAGGTCGGTGGGATGAAGGTTGGTGGGATGAAGGTCTGATGAAGGTCGGTGGGATGAAGGTTGGTGGGATGAAGGTCAGATGAAGGTCGGTGGGATGAAGGTTGGTGGGATGAAGGTCAGATGAAGGTTGGTGGGATGAAGGTCAGATGAAGGTTGGTGGGATGAAGGTCAGATGAAGGTTGGTGGGATGAAGGCTGGTGGGATGAAGGTCAGATGAAGGTTGGTGGGATGAAGGTCAGATGAAGGTTGGTGGGATGAAGGTCAGATGAAGGTTGGTGGGATGAAGGTCAGATGAAGGTTGGTGGGATGAAGGTTGGTGGGATGAAGGTCAGATGAAGGTCGGTGGGATGAAGGTCAGATGAAGGTTGGTGGGATGAAGGTCAGATGAAGGTTGGTGGGATGAAGGTCGGTGGGATGAAGGTCAGATGAAGGTGGGATGAAGGTTGGTGGGATGAAGGTCAGATGAAGGTTGGTGGGATGAAGGTTGGTGGGATGAAGGTCAGATGAAGGTTGGTGGGATGAAGGTCAGATGAAGGTTGGTGGGATGAAGGTTGGTGGGATGAAGGTTGGTGGGATGAAGGTCAGATGAAGGTTGGTGGGATGAAGGTTGGTGGGATGAAGGTTGGTGGGATGAAGGTCAGATGAAGGTTGGTGGGATGAAGGTTGGTGGGATGAAGGTTGGTGGGATGAAGGTTGGTGGGATGAAGGTCAGATGAAGGTTGGTGGGATGAAGGTCAGATGAAGGTTGGTGGGATGAAGGTTGGTGGGATGAAGGTTGGTGGGATGAAGGTTGGTGGGATGAAGGTCAGATGAAGGTTGGTGGGATGAAGGTCAGATGAAGGTCGGTGGGATGAAGGTCAGATGAAGGTTGGTGGGATGAAGGTTGGTGGGATGAAGGTTGGTGGGATGAAGGTTGGTGGGATGAAGGTCGGTGGGATGAAGGTCGGTGGGATGAAGGTCGGTGGGATGAAGGTCGGTGGGATGAAGGTCGGTGGGATGAAGGTCGGTGGGATCAAGGTCGGTGGGATCAAGGTTGGTGGGATCAAGGTTGGTGGGATCAAGGTCGGTGGGATCAAGGTTGGTGGGATCAAGGTTGGTGGGATGAAGGTTGGTGGGATGAAGGTCAGATGAAGGTTGGTGGGATGAAGGTTGGTGGGATGAAGGTTGGTGGGATGAAGGTTGGTGGGATGAAGGTCAGATGAAGGTTGGTGGGATGAAGGTCAGATGAAGGTTGGTGGGATGAAGGTCAGATGAAGGTGGGATGAAGGTTGGTGGGATGAAGGTCAGATGAAGGCTGGTGGAGTGAAGGTTGGTGGGATGAAGGTCAGATGAAGGTTGGTGGGATGAAGGTCAGATGAAGGTCGGTGGGATGAAGGTTGGTGGGATGAAGGTCAGATGAAGGTCGGTGGGATGAAGGTTGGTGGGATGAAGGTCAGATGAAGGTTGGTGGGATGAAGGTCAGATGAAGGTTGGTGGGATGAAGGTGGGATGAAGGTTGGTGGGATGAAGGCTGGTGGGATGAAGGTGGGATGAAGGTTGGTGGGATGAAGGTCAGGTGAAGGTTGGTGGGATGAAGGTTGGTGGGATGAAGGTCAGATGAAGGTTGGTGGGATGAAGGTCAGATGAAGGTTGGTGGGATGAAGGTCAGATGAAGGTTGGTGGGGTGAAGTTTGGTGGGATGAAGGTCAGATGAAGGTTGGTGGGATGAAGGTCAGATGAAGGTTGGTGGGATGAAGGTCAGATGAAGGTTGGTGGGATGAAGGTCGGTGGGATGAAGGTCAGATGAAGGTGGGATGAAGGTTGGTGGGATGAAGGTCAGATGAAGGTTGGTGGGATGAAGGTTGGTGGGATGAAGGTCAGATGAAGGTTGGTGGGATGAAGGTCAGATGAAGGTTGGTGGGATGAAGTTTGGTGGGATGAAGGTTGGTGGGATGAAGGTCAGATGAAGGTTGGTGGGATGAAGGTTGGTGGGATGAAGGTTGGTGGGATGAAGGTCAGATGAAGGTTGGTGGGATGAAGGTTGGTGGGATGAAGGTTGATGGGATGAAGGTTGGTGGGATGAAGGTCAGATGAAGGTTGGTGGGATGAAGGTCAGATGAAGGTTGGTGGGATGAAGGTTGGTGGGATGAAGGTTGGTGGGATGAAGGTTGGTGGGATGAAGGTCAGATGAAGGTTGGTGGGATGAAGGTCAGATGAAGGTCGGTGGGATGAAGGTCAGATGAAGGTTGGTGGGATGAAGGTTGGTGGGATGAAGGTCAGGTGAAGGTCGGTGGGATGAAGGTCGGTGGGATGAAGGTCGGTGGGATGAAGGTCGGTGGGATCAAGGTCGGTGGGATCAAGGTTGGTGGGATCAAGGTCGGTGGGATCAAGGTTGGTGGGATCAAGGTTGGTGGGATGAAGGTCAGATGAAGGTTGGTGGGATGAAGGTTGGTGGGATGAAGGTCAGATGAAGGCTGGTGGGGTGAAGGTTGGTGGGATGAAGGTCAGATGAAGGTCGGTGGGATGAAGGTTGGTGGGATGAAGGTCAGATGAAGGTTGGTGGGATGAAGGTCAGATGAAGGTTGGTGGGATGAAGGTCAGATGAAGGTTGGTGGGATGAAGGCTGGTGGGATGAAGGTCAGATGAAGGTTGGTGGGATCAAGGTCAGATGAAGGTTGGTGGGATGAAGGTCAGATGAAGGTTGGTGGGATGAAGGTTGGTGGGATGAAGGTCAGATGAAGGTCGGTGGGATGAAGGTTGGTGGGATGAAGGTCGGTGGGATGAAGGTTGGTGGGATGAAGGTCGGTGGGATGAAGGTCAGATGAAGGTTGGTGGGATGAAGGTTGGTGGGATGAAGGTCAGGTGAAGGTCGGTGGGATGAAGGTCGGTGGGATGAAGGTCGGTGGGATCAAGGTCGGTGGGATCAAGGTAGGTGGGATCAAGGTTGGTGGGATCAAGGTCGGTGGGATCAAGGTTGGTGGGATCAAGGTTGGTGGGATGAAGGTCAGATGAAGGTTGGTGGGATGAAGGTTGGTGGGATGAAGGTCAGATGAAGGCTGGTGGGGTGAAGGTTGGTGGGATGAAGGTCAGATGAAGGTCGGTGGGATGAAGGTTGGTGGGATGAAGGTCAGATGAAGGTTGGTGGGATGAAGGTCAGATGAAGGTTGGTGGGATGAAGGTCAGATGAAGGTTGGTGGGATGAAGGCTGGTGGGATGAAGGTCAGATGAAGGTTGGTGGGATGAAGGTCAGATGAAGGTTGGTGGGATGAAGGTCAGATGAAGGTTGGTGGGATGAAGGTTGGTGGGATGAAGGTCAGATGAAGGTCGGTGGGATGAAGGTTGGTGGGATGAAGGTCGGTGGGATGAAGGTTGGTGGGATGAAGGTCGGTGGGATGAAGGTCAGATGAAGGTTGGTGGGATGAAGGTTGGTGGGATGAAGGTCAGGTGAAGGTCGGTGGGATGAAGGTCGGTGGGATGAAGGTCGGTGGGATGAAGGTCGGTGGGATCAAGGTCGGTGGGATCAAGGTTGGTGGGATCAAGGTCGGTGGGATCAAGGTTGGTGGGATCAAGGTTGGTGGGATGAAGGTCAGATGAAGGTTGGTGGGATGAAGGTTGGTGGGATGAAGGTCAGATGAAGGCTGGTGGGGTGAAGGTTGGTGGGATGAAGGTCAGATGAAGGTCGGTGGGATGAAGGTTGGTGGGATGAAGGTCAGATGAAGGTTGGTGGGATGAAGGTCAGATGAAGGTTGGTGGGATGAAGGTCAGATGAAGGTTGGTGGGATGAAGGCTGGTGGGATGAAGGTCAGATGAAGGTTGGTGGGATGAAGGTCAGATGAAGGTTGGTGGGATGAAGGTCAGATGAAGGTTGGTGGGATGAAGGTTGGTGGGATGAAGGTCAGATGAAGGTCGGTGGGATGAAGGTTGGTGGGATGAAGGTCGGTGGGATGAAGGTTGGTGGGATGAAGGTCGGTGGGATGAAGGTCAGATGAAGGTTGGTGGGATGAAGGTCAGATGAAGGTTGGTGGGATGAAGGTTGGTGGGATGAAGGTCAGATGAAGGTCGGTGGGATGAAGGTTGGTGGGATGAAGGTCGGTGGGATGAAGGTTGGTGGGATGAAGGTCGGTGGGATGAAGGTCAGATGAAGGTTGGTGGGATGAAGGTCAGATGAAGGTCGGTGGGATGAAGGTCAGATGAAGGTTGGTGGGATGCAGGTGGGGTGGGGGTTGGGCGGGGCAGGGTCGGGTGGCGGCTGGTGGGATGCCGCCGGGTGCAGGTGGGGTCAGGCTGGTTGGCCCGAGGGCGGGGGACGGGGGGGGGCGGTTGGGCGGGTCAGGGCCGGGTCAAGGCCGGGCGGAGGGGGGTGGGGTGAAGCTCGGCTGGAGGCGGGGGCGGGCTGGGGGCGGGGCGGGGTGGGCGGGGGCGGGGCGTGGGTGGGCGGGCAGCCCCCGAGCCCGCCCCGCCCCCCAGGAGGCCCGGGCCGACGCCCACCTGGCCAAGTGCCGCAAGGCGCAGCACGAGCTGGACGCGGCGGAGGAGCGCGCCGACAGCGCCGAGGCCCAGCTCGACAGGCTGCGCGCCAAGAGCCGCGAGGGCGGCGCCAAGGTGGGGGCGGGCCCTCCCGCACGGCCCCGCCCCCCTCCACACGGCCACGCCCCCCCTCCCAAAGGCCCCGCCTCCCTTTCCCCACGGCCACGCCCCCCTCCCCACGGCCCCGACCCCCCTCCCCAACGGCCCCGCCCCTCTTCCCCACGGCCCCGCCCCTCCCTCCCCACGGCCCCGCCCCCCCTCACCACGACCCCGCCCCTCCCTTCCCCACGGCCCCGCCTCCCTTCCCCACGGCCCCGCCCTTCCCTTCCCACGGCCCCGCCCCCTCCCCCCGCCCCCTCCCCGCGGCCCCGCCCCTCGCCCCCCACGGCCCCGCCCCCCCTCCCCACGGCCCCTCCCCTCCCCTTCCCCACAGCCCCGCCTCCCCCTCACCACGGCCCCGCCCCCCCTCCCCACGGCCCCGCCCCCCCTCACGGCCCCGCCCCTCCCTCCCCACGGCCCCGCCCCTCCCTTCCCCACGGCCCCGCCTCCCTTCCCCACGGCCCCGCCCTTCCCTCCCCACGGCCCCGCCTCCCCTTCCCCACGGCCTCGCCCCCCTCCCCACGGCCCCGCCCCCCCTCACGGCCCCCGCCCCTCCCTCCCCACGGCCCCGCCCCTCCCTCCCCACGGCCCCGCCTCCCCTTCCCCATGGCCCCGCCCCTCCCTCCCCCCGGCCCCGCCCCCCTCGCCGCGGCCCCGCCCCCCCACGGCCCCGCCCCCCACGGCCCCGCCCCCCGCGGCCCCGACCCCCTCCCACGGCCCCGCCCCCCGGCCCCGCCCCCCTCCCCACGGCCCCGCCCCTCCCCCGCAGCCGGCCCACGCTGACCCTCCCCCGCTTTCTCCCCCCGCAGGGACTGGGCGAGGAGTGAAGCTCCGGACCTGCCGCCCCGCCCCCCCCCGGGGCCCCCCCCGCCCCGCCCCCCCCCGGGGCCCCCCGCCCCGCCCCCCCGCCCCCCCCCCCCCCCCCCGACCCAGCCCCCCAACCGCCCCTCCCCCCGCCTCGGCGGGCCAATAAAAAGCATCGAGCAGCGGCGGGTCGGTGGGGGGGGAGGGGCCGCCCCGGACGGCGGGTGACCCACGGCGTGTCTGGGCCTGGCGGGGGGAGGGGCGGGGCCTGGGGGGGCGGGGCCTGGAGGGGCGGGGCGGGGGGGCGGGGCGGCTGGAACCGCCACGTGTGGGGCAGAGCGGGCGTGTCCCCCCCCCGATGTCCTTCACACCCTCCCCCGATGCCCCGCCCCCTCCTCTCCCCTCCCCTCCCCCCCCCCCATCTGTCACCCCAGCCCCGGGGGACCCAGGCATCCGGGCGGCCACTGGGGGGCGACTGGGAGGCGACTGGGGGCAACTGGTGGTCCGGGGGGGAGGGAACTGGGAGGCAACTGGGACTCCAGGATAATTACTGGGGGGCAACTGGGGGGCCAGGGGAGTTACTGGGGGCAACTGGTGGTCTGGGGGGGGGGAACTGGGAGGCAACTGGGACTCCAGGATAATTACTGGGGGGCAACTGGTGCTTTGGGGCGGGGAACTGGGAGGCAAATGGGAGGGCAACTGGGGGTCCAGGATAGTTACTGGGAGGAACCGGGGGGCAACTGGGGGTCCAAGAGAGCTTTAGGGGGGAACTGGTGGGCAACTGGGGTCCTGGGGAGTTACTGGGGGGAAACTAGCGGGCAACTGGGGATCCAGGACAGTTACTGGGTGCAACTGGGAGGCAACTGGGAGGGCTTGGGTGTCCAGGGAAGTTACTGGGAGGAACTGGGGGACAACTAAGGGCCCAGGGGAGTTACTGGGGAAAGCGGGCAGCAACTGGGGGGGGGGCTGGGGAGTTACTGGGGGGCAACTGGGGATCTGGGGGAGTTACTGGGGGGCAACTGGGGATCTGGGGGAGTTACTGGGGGGGGTTGGTCAGTTATTTGGAGGGAACTGGGGGGAACTGGGGGTCCATGATAGTTATTGGGGAGAACTGGGAAGCAACTGGGAGGGCAACTGGGGGGCCAGGGGAGTTACTGGGGAGAACTGGGAGGCAACTGGGAGGGCTTGGGGGTCTGGGGGTGTTACTGGAAGAAACTGGGGGGCAACTGGGGGGCCCAAATAGTATACTGGGGGGAACCGGGGGGCAACTGGGGGTCCAGGGGAGTTACTGGGGAGAACTGGGAGGCAACTGGGAGGGCTTGGGGGTCTGGGGGTGTTACTGGAAGAAACTGGGGGGCAACTGGGGGGCCCAAATAGTATACTGGGGGGAACCGGGGGGGCAACTGGGGGTCCAGAGGAGTTACTGGGGAGAACTGGGAGGCAACTGGGAGGGCTTGGGGGTGTTACTGGAAGAAACTGGGGGGCAACTGGGGAGCCCAAATAGTATACTGGGGGGAACCGGGGGGGGCAACTGGGGGTCCAGGGGAGTTACTGGGGAGAACTGGGAGGCAACTGGGAGACAACTGGGGGTCTGGGGGTGTTACCGGAAGAAACTGGGGGGCAACTGGGGGTCCCAAATAGTATACTGGGGGGAACCGGGGGGGCAACTGGGGGTCCAGGGGAGTTACTGGGAGGAACTGGGGGGGGAACTGGGGGTCCAGGGGAGTTACTGGGGGGAACTGGGAGGGCTGGGGGGGGTCCCTTGATGGAGGGTCCCGCGGGGGGGGGGAGGGGCAGCCCCAGCACCTCTCCCGCCTGCAGTAATTAACCGGGTCATTAATTCGGGGGGTTCCTGGGGGGGCTGGACAAGGGGCCCCCCCTCAAGTAGCGGCACTGGGGGGGGGGGGGGGGGCAGGGGGGTAATTAGAAACCGGGGGGGGGGGGGAGTAATTAAGGAGGTAATTAGTAATTGGGGCTAATTACGGGGGAGTCGGGGAGCTGGGGGGGAGGGGATGGGGGGGGGGGAGGGGATTGGGGGGGGTTGGGGGGGGCTTCTGGGGGGGCTCGACCCCCCCGAGGGTGATTTGGGGGCAGCTGAAGGGCTACCGGTTACTAATTAAGGAGTAATTAGCGCGAGGGTTAATTAAAGGGGAGTGGGGGGGGGGGGGGTCAGGTGGGCACGTGGGGGGGGGGCGGTTTGGGGGGGCCCAGAATAAAGCGGGGGAGGGGGCGTCTGCGCGGGGACCGACCCCCCCGGGCGGGCTGGGGCACTCCCAGGGGTAATTAGCACCAATTCCGGGGTTAATTAGCGCGGGGTTAATTACGGGGGGGCGGGGCGGCCAGCAGCCCCGCCCCCACCCCTCCCCCACCCCCCCGCACACAGACCTGGGGGGGGGGGGGGGGCATCGTCCGCGGGAGGGGGGATGGGCAGCCCCCCCCAGTTCCAAACTGGGAGCCCCCCCAGTATCAGTAGAGCCCCCCCAGTTCCAACTGGGCCTTCTCCCAGTTCAAGCCTAGACCCCCCCCAGTTCCAAACTGGGAGGGGCCCAATTCCAATAGAAACCCCAGTTCCAACAGATCCCTCCCAGTTCTGAACTGGGAGCTCCTTCCAATAGCCCCGCTCCCCCCCCTCCCAGTTCCAGACTGGGAGCCCCCCAGTTCCAATGTGTGAACACCCCAGTTCCAATAGAAACTCCCCAGTTCCAAACTGGGAACCCCCCAGTTCCAATAGAAACTCCCCAGTTCCAGACTGGGAGACCCCCAGTTCCAACAGATCCCTCCCAGTTCTGAACTGGGAGCTCCTTCCAATAGCCCCCCCCCAGTTCCAGACTGGGAGCCCCCCAGTTCCATAGAGCCCCCCAGTTCCAACTAGGAACCCCCCCCAGTTCCAGACTGGGAGCCCCCCAGTTCAAACCTGGGAGCCCACAAGTTCCAGTCAAGGACCCCCCAGTTCCATAGAGCCCCCCAGTTCCATCCAGGAACCCCCCCCAGTTCCAGACTGGGAGCCCCCCAGTTCCATAGAGCCCCCCAGGAGCCCCCCAGTTCCAGACTGGGAGCCCCCCAGTTCCATAGAGCCCCCCAGTTCCATCCAGGAACCCCCCCAGTTCCAGACTGGGAGCCCCCCCAGTTCCAACCAGGAACCCCCCCAGTTCCAGACTGGGAGCCCCCCAGTTCCAATGTCTGAACACCCCAGTTCCAAACTGGGAACCCCCCAGTTCCAATAGAAACTCCCCGGTTCCAGACTGGGAGCCCCCCAGTTCCAATGTCTGAACACCCCAGTTCCAAACTGGGAACCCCCCAGTTCCAATAGAAACTCCCCAGTTCCAGACTGGGAGCCCCCCAGTTCCAACCAGGAAGCCCCCAGTTCCAGAGTGGGAGCCCACCAGTTCCATAGAGCCCACCAGTTCCAGACTGGGAGCCCCCCAGTTCCATAGAGCCCCCCAGGAGCCCCCCAGTTCCAGACTGGGAGCCCCCCCAGTTCCATAGAGCCCCCCAGTTCCATCCAGGAACCCCCCCAGTTCCAGACTGGGAGCCCCCCAGTTCCATAGAGCCCCCCAGGAGCCCCCCAGTTCCAGACTGGGAGCCCCCCAGTTCCACAGAGCCCCCCAGTTCCATCCAGGAACCCCCCCCAGTTCCAGACTGGGAGTCCCCCAGTTCCAACCAGGAACCCCCCCAGTTCCAGCCTGGGAGCCCCCCAGTTCCAATGTCTGAACACTCCAGTTCCAAACTGGGAACCCCCCAGTTCCAATAGAAACTCCCCAGTTCCAGCCAGGGAGCCCCCCAGTTCCAACCAGGAACCCTCCCAGTTCTGAACTGGGAGCCCCTTCCAGTAGCCCCCCCAGTTCCAGCCTGGGAGACCGTCAGTTCCAATGTGTGAACACCCCAGTTCCAAACTGGGAACCCCCCAGTTCCAATAGAAACTCCCCAGTTCCAGACTGGGAGCCTCCCAGTTCCAATGTGTGAACACCCCAGTTCCAAACTGGGAACCCCCCAGTTCCAATAGAAACTCCCCAGTTCCAGACTGGGAACCCCCCCAGTTCCAACCAGGACCCCCCCCCCAGTTCCAGACTGGGAGCCCCCCAGTTCCATAGAGCCCCCCAGGAGACCCCCAGTTCCAGCAGATCCCTCCCAGTTCTGAACTGGGAGCCCCTTCCAGTAGCCCCCCCCCAGTTCCAGACTGGGAGCCCCCCAGTTCCAACTAGGAACCCCCCCCCCAGTTCCAGACTGGGAGCCGCCCCAGTTCCACACTGGGAGACCCCCAGTTCCATAGAGCCCCCCAGTTCCATCCAGGAACCCCCCCAGTTCCAGACTGGGAGCCCCCCCAGTTCCAGCCTAGGGCCCCACCAGTTTAAACCTGGGAGCCCCCCAGTTCCATAGAGCCTCCCAGTTCCAGACTGGGAGCCCCCCAGTTCCATAGAGCTCACCAGTTCCAGACTGGGAGCCCCCCAGTTCCATAGAGCCCCCCAGTTCCAGACTGGGAGCCCCCCAGTTCCAGACTGGGGTCCCACCAGTTTAAACCTGGGAGCCCCCCAGTTCCGCAGAGCCCCCCAGTGCCGGCCCAGGCCCCCCCCAGTTCCAGACTGGGAGCCCCCCCAATTCCATAGAGCCCCCCCAGGAGCCCCCCAGTTCCAGACTGGGAGCCCCCCAGTTCCATGGAGCCCCCCAGTTCCAGACTGGGAGCCCCCCAGTTCCAGTCTAGGGCCCCACCAGTTTAAACCTGGGAGCCCCCCAGTTCCGCAGAGCCCCCCAGTTCCGGCCCAGCCCCCCCCAGTTCCAGACTGGGAGCCCCGGGTGGGGGAGGGGCGGCCTTAGCACCGCGGTACCCGCCGGTCACCGCGCCCCGCCCCCGCCCGCCATGGCGGCGGCTCCGCTTCCCATCGGCCCCCGCGCCGAGGCCACGCCCCCCACTTCCGCCCGCCCTTTCCCGCGCGGGGCCCCGGCGCCATGTTCCTGCAGTGCTACGACACCGAGCGGGGGGAGCGCGTTTATACCCTGAAGGTACCGGGGCCGGGGGGGCCGTGAGGGGCCGTAGCCCCCCGTGAGGGGCCGCGGGGTTCCGGGAGGCCCCGGGAGGTTCCCGGGGGGGGGTTCCAGCCCCTTCGGGGCGCTCCGGGCCGAGCTGACCCTCTCCTTTCCCCGCAGAAGGTGTCCCCCACCGGGCAGCCCACCCGCTCGGCCCACCCTGCGCGTTTCTCCCCGGACGATAAATTCTCCCGGCACCGTATGACGCTGAAACGGCGCTTCGGCGTGTTGCTCACCCAGCAGCCCCGCCACCTGTTGTGACCCGCCGCCCCCCCCCCCAACCCCCGGGGCGGGGGTCCCCGGATGTAATAAATAAAATAATAAAATCGCTGCAATGGAACCGGCTGCGCCGTGATGCTGCTGGGGGGGGGGGGGGGGGGGGGCGGCAGCGCGGCCGCTTCCCGTCAGCCCCGGCCCTTTCCCTTGAGACCCGCTCATTAGCATAGCCGCGCCCCTCGTTAGCATAGCCCCGCCCGCCGCCGCAAAGCCCCGCCCCTGCGGCACCACGCCCCTGCGTCATGACGTCACAGCCCCTCACCTCCCTCAGGTACGCGGCGGAGCGAGCGTTCCCGCCTTTTCGGCGGGCCTGGCAACCGCCTCCCCCCCCCGGGGGGGGTCTGGGGGGGATCTGAGGGGAAATGTATAGCGGGGGGGGGGTCTGAGGGGAAATGTATAGCGGGGGGGGGGGGGGGGATCTGAGGGGAAATGTATAGCGGGGGGGGATCTGAGGGGAAATGTATAGCGGGGGGGGGATCTGAGGGGAAATGTATAGCGGGGGGGGGGGGATCTGAGGGGAAATGTATAGCGGGGGGGGATCTGAGGGGAAATGTATAGCGGGGGGGGATCTGAGGGGAAATGTATAGCGGGGGGGGGGGTCGGAGGGGAAATGTATAGCGGGGGGGGATCTGAGGGGAAATGTATAGCGGGGGGGGGATCTGAGGGGAAATGTATAGCGGGGGGGGGATCTGAGGGGAAATGTATAGCGGGGGGGGGGATCTGAGGGGAAATGTATAGCGGGGGGGGATCTGAGGGGAAATGTATAGCGGGGGGGGGGATCTGAGGGGAAATGTATAGCGGGGGGGGGATCTGAGGGGAAATGTATAGCGGGGGGGGGGTAGTGGGTTAAAATAAGGGGGGGTGGGGGGGGTGGTCGTAGTGAAAAGGGGGGTTTAGCCCTAAATTGGGGGGATGGGCGATGTGGGGTGTGGGGAGTTGTGGGGTTTTGGGTTAAAATGGGGGGTTTGACTCATGTTCCCCGGGGTGTCCCTTGGAGGGGGAGGGGGGGTTTTCCTCCGGGGAGGGGGGGGAGGGTGGAGAAAATCCCGAAAAAGGGCTGATTTCAGCCCAAAGCGGCTGCCTGGGGCTGGGGCAGCCACCACAGCGTCACCCTGGCCCTAAAGCGGCAGCTTTTCCCCTGCAAATGGCACGTTTCCCCCCCCAGGCTGCGCCGAATTTGTAGTTTTTACAGCAAACGTGCCCATTCCGTGAGGGAGCGGGTGGTGGGGTTTAACAAAAATGACCATTTTTTCCCTCCAGGATTGATCTCTTGGCAGCCAGGTGGGTGTTTTTCCTGCGGTGGGTTCCTTCCCCCGACCGGCTTTTTTTTTTTCCCCCACTCAAAAATCCATTTTTCCCCCGCTAAAGCTTGCAGTTTTCCTTCAAAATTCCTTTTTTCCCCGCAAATAAAGGCTGTTGCCACCAAAATGCCTGAGTCTCTCTAGAAATGGTGCGTTTCTCCCCACAAAATGCCTTTTGCCCTGCAAAAAAAAGCTGCTTTTCCCCCAAATGCCGTTTCCCTGCCAAAAAAAAAAGTCATATTTTGCATCCGGAATGCCCGTGACCCCCCCCTCAAATGGCTGTTTTCCCATGAGCGTGTTGGGTTTTTTTCTTTTTTTTTCTTCCCCAAAAAAGGTTTGTATTCCCCCAAAAAGTGTCTGGTTTCTCCCCAGCATGATTCTTCCCCCCTAAATATCTATTTTTTTCCCCCCAGCATGACTCTTTTCCCCTCAAAAATGTCTACTTCCCCCCAAATGTCAGGGTTTTCCCCCAGCATGACTTTTTTCTCTTAAAAAGTCAATTTTCTCCCAAAAGTATTTCTTTTACCCCCAAAAAATGGTTTTGTCCCTTAGCATGACCGTTTCCCCCCCTCCAAAATGTGTTTTTCTCCCAGTATGACTCTCATCCCTTGCAAAATGTCTTTTTTCCCCCCAAAAAAAGTATATTTTCTCCCCAGCATAACTCTCTGCCTCCCAAAGATGTCTATTTTACCCCCAAAAGGTCTATTTTTCCAGCAAAAAAGTCTTAGAATTCTCCCAGAAAGACTATCTTGTGCAGAAAATACCTTATTTTTTCCCCAAAATGTCATATTTTACCCACAGCAGGGCTGTTTTTCCCCCCAAAAATGGCTTGCTCTCATACAAAAAGATCCATTTTCCCCCCAGCAGTGCTGGTTTCCCCAAAAAATGTCCGTTTTCCCCTAAAAACGTTCATTTCCCCCCAAAATGCCTTTAACAACAACAAAGTCCATTTTCCCACATAACTATTTTCCTCAAAAAAAAGTCTTTTTTTTCTAAAAAAAAAGCCTCCATTTTTCCATAAAAGGTCTATTTTTCTCCCACCAGAGCTGTTTTTCCCCCCCCAAAAAAGTCCATTTCCCCCCGAAATACCCATTTTTCCTCAAAATGTCTGTTTTGCTTCCAAAAATGTCTGCTTTTCCCACAAAAATACCCATTTTCCCAAAAAAACTTACATTCCCACCCCCCAATGTCTTACTTTTCCCTCAACAGGGCTGTTTTTCCCAAAAGAATGTTTTTCTTCCAAAACATCTATTTTCCCCCAAAAAATTATCTTTTTCCCCCCAAATTTTCTATTTAAAAAAAAAAAGCACAGTTTTCCAACAAAAAGTCTCATTTCCCCAAAAACATGTCTAATTTTCCCCAGCAGGGCTGTTTTTCACAAAGAAAGTATTTTTTCCAGAAAAAAGTTAGGTTTTCCCACAAAAAAGTCCAATCTTTTCCGAAAATTGTTTTTTTCCCTCAAAAATGTTTGTTTTTACCACAAAAAGCCTGTTTTTCCCAGAAAAGGTCCATTTTTCCCCCAAGAAATGTCTATTTTCCCCCCAACATTTTTTTTTGCCCCCAAAATGTTCATTTTTCCTCAAAACTGTCTTATTTTCCAACCTAAAATGTCTGCTTTTTTCCCAAAAAAGCCCATTATCCCCCCTCCAAGCTTCTATGTTTCCCCCAAAAGCCAATTTTCCCCCCCAAAATGACTTTTTCCCTCAGCAGGGCTGTCCCCCAACCCGCCCTTCACCCCCATGATGTCACTCTCTGCCCCCCCCCCCCCCCCCATCCCCATCCCGTCCTGTCCCGCTGCCCACAGCCGGGGGTGGCGATAAGGGGGGGATGGGAGGCAGGAGGGATAAGCGGGGGGTCAGGTCTGGAATAAGGGGGGGGCTGGGATAAAGGGGAAGGTTGGGGGTAAAGGGGGGGTGTGTGGTAAGGGGAGCTGGTGTGGGATAGGGGGGGATTTTGGTGTAACTGGGGGGAGGGGATGGGATGGGAGGGGGCCCAAAGAACTGAAGATAAGGGGAGGGCTGGAATACGTCGGGGACTGGGGTAATGGGGGGGGGGTTGCGGCTGGGCGCGGGTTCCCCTGCTGCCGTCCGAACCGGCCCTCACGCCGCTTTCAGCCTTTCCGCTTACGAAGAAGTCGTGTCGCCTTGCGGGTTAAGAGTCCACCCGGGATATTTGAAGCTCACGAGTGTCTAATCCAGGTGCTGCTGCGGGCAAACGCACGCGCACACACAGAGGCGAGGGCCGTCACACAGAGGCGAGGGCCGTGTGCGAGGCCAGCACACACCGGGGACAGAGCGTGCCAAGAGGTGAGCATCCCCCACGGCGGTCGCTGTTGGAGAAAACCCCCCTTGTCCCTCTTCCAGCGCTGCCGTTGATGGGAAGGGGAGGTACCGACCCCCAGTGCTGCGCGGCCCCGGGCGGCTGATGCTCCCCACCTCCAGAGCAAAACGCCACGAGCCCTTCCCTGCTCCCAAACCTGGGGGGACATGTCCCCTCCTTTCCCTTACGCCACCCCCACGGCTTGGGAGTTGCTTTCCCCAGCCCCCTTTTGCCCCCAGCCCCCTTTTGCCCCCGGTCCCCTCACCGTCAGATGGGGGAAAAGCCCCGCTGTGTGCTGGGACCCCTCTCAAGTTGTGTTGTGAGTGGAGAGGTACCGGGCAGGGAAACTGCCGTCCCTGGAAGCAGCGGGGCAGGGGGAACCGGGGGTGTCGCAGCTGGGGAGGTGTCGCTGTGTGCACAGGGGATGCTGGGGGGGGGGGGGAGAGCATGACACAAGCCCCCAGACCTCCTGCACACACAGTGACAGACCCCGTCTTTGCCCACCCAGCTGCGTTCCCCAGGGATCCACTCGGCGGAGAGGTTTCCCTCGGTGGGTTTGGGTTTTCAGGGAAAAAATGGGTGCTAAAGGACCACTGTGGGGGTGCCCAGGTACATCCGTCGGGATTTGGGGTCCCCCCCAGTGCCACCTGCACTGGGATAACTGGGAGCACTCGGGGCAAAGCAGCAGGCGTCAGAGCAGGGCCGGCAAAGGACCGTCCTGCACCCCAGGGCTGGGGGCTCAGGCATCGATGGGCTTCAAAGCCCCCCCAGGACCCACGGCGTGTGCAGGATACGGCCCAGCTGGGGCCGATGCCTTTGGTGCTCATGGCCCCCGGCTCAGCCCCTCTCCCACCCTCTGCCCCATTTGCTGATGCTGGGACCCAGCTGCACCCTACGAACACCCCCCCCCCCCCCCACCTCCTATAGACGCGAGCCCCCCACCTCCCACCCCTCCTTGGGTGCTGCCTGCACCACCGAAGCGGGTGAGTAGCCCCAGCTGGAGCCTTTTTTTTTCCTTGGAGGTTGTGCCGTCCCTGGGGGGCACGCCAGCACCGCCGCTGTGCCTGGAGCCCCCCAGCCCTCGCTGGCCTCTCCAGGCTGGGCTGAGACTCCGCGCAGCTTCCTGGGGCTGCCGGCACCTCCCGTCCCCACCGGTGCTGCTGTGGCATGGTGGGGCTCGCTCCCAGTCTTGGTGCCCCGCCGGGATCGTCCTCCCGGCGAAGAGAAAAGGCCGGGACAGCTGGTGTTAAGCAAATGATTTTGTTTCTTACGTTATTTTTGAATGAAAAGCGAAACCCCAGAAAACTTCAAGCGGCTGCGTTTCGAAGGAAACGGCACCACGGCCGCGCGCCAGCCACCCCCCTGGGCTGAGGCCGGACGCGATGCTGGAGCGGGGGGACAGAGCTCTGAGCTTCTTGGGGGGGGCGTTTGCCAGGCGAACGTGAAACACCGGTTTAAAAAAAACCAGCCCGGCGGAGTAACGCGGTACAGTGCTGCGTTATCACCGAGCGCATCGGCTGAGGGGCGTGAAGCCCCTGGCAGGTGTCTGCGTGGCCCCTCGTTCTCAGCCAGGATGGCACGGCGCTCTTCACGCCGGAAGCCCGTGCTCAGAGCGTGAGCCGTGTTGCTCTTCGCTGCCCTCCCAACTGCTCGTCGGCCCTGCCAGCAGCAAGGGCAGCAGCGCTCGCGGGATGCTCTGGCCCCGCTCAGGCTGGCGTTCGCTGGGCTGCGTTTGGGTAAGAGAGCGTGGCACGAGGGCACCGGCGAGCAGAGGGTGGCGCGGGTGCCCCCTGGGCCGTGCCCAGGAGCACAGCCCGAGTTCTCCCGCGGCCCCGCTCCGAACCCCGCCCCGAGTGGAAGCTGAAGGCAGCTGGCTGAGCTGGAGCCAGGAGCCGCTCACGTCTCGGGCTCCCTCCACTGCTTTAGGCCAACCGGTACCCTGTGTTCCCGGGGCCCCCGAAGGTCACGTGCAGACGGCGGCTCGGGGCCGGTGTGACGTGCGGAATTAAAGTCCGTAACTCGGGGTAAGTTATAAAGCGGGGTGTTTATTGCGGCGCCGGGTGTAAGGGGGGTCGCTCCTCCTGACTTGCACACGTAGTTGCGCTCACAACACATATTTACGCGGTGAAGTTGGTTAGTTCTGCCCAGAGCCTACACCTACTAACTAATTATGGGTTAGTTGCTTTCTCGCTTCAATTCAAAGGTGCAGTTCATTTTAAATTGACTGGGCATGCTCCCCGAGCGGGGGGATTCCCTCTCTTGGGGGGGGGGGGGCGGGGCATTTGAGTAGGAGATCGTGATCTCCCACTACCACAGTGATTCTATCCTAGTGGTGCGGATAATCTCAAAATTTTACTGAATCTTCCTGTATTTTGTGTTTATGTAACGGCCGGTTATAAGAAGATTTTGATTCTAAGGAGTTAACCTTCATGATCGAATTGCGTTAACACTTGCTAACCAATGACGTTTGCGTCGCTGCGTCAGAGTTAGGACCGTACAAAGCGATGGCTTCAGCTGTGCAGTGTCAGTGTCTAAGGCTCTGCCGTCGCTTCAAGAGGGGACATAGCAAAGGTGTTACGAATCCCCCCTTCCCGCACGGCTTTGCTTAACCCTTTAACAGCCCCATATCGCACAGGCTGCCGCTCTGCAGGTTGATTTGGCTGACAAAACGCTGAACGTGCCATAGCGACTCCCAAAACCCCTCGCTTCAGCGCTTGCCGCTTGCATTCCTGCCAGCAATCCCTCAGACCCCCTTTCGCCCTCCCCGAAAGTACAGTCAATACTCTGGGGGAGGGGAAAATGTCTAGCTCCTTTTCCGGATCTATAGGACCTGGATCAAAAGGTTTATCAGTGTCAATGGCATCGTTGTACGAGTTGTCCTGTTCCCGTGCTTGGTCCCGCGCCGTGAGGGTCGCTGCAATCAGTGACAGGAGCTTTGGGGGCAGAGGAGGTGTGGATGGAATCACCATCGTTGACGGTGTCTTGAGAAGAGTCGCCGCGCTGTCGGTGGGATTTACAGCTTCCTCTGGTTTAGCACCATTAGCAGAATCAGTCCCCACTTGGCAAAGAGTAGTCAGAATTTGCCACCGAGGTGCTAAATGCGTTCCTGATGCGGAGCCCCCCTCCGCGGCAGCAGCATCCAACCGTCTGCTGACCGCTTTCATTTCTTCCAAAGTCTCTAAAAATCAACCTCCGCAATGTGGAGGATTTTGCACTTTAGAGCCTGAACTAATGTCCTCCCGCAGTGCCCCGCCAGTCTTTTCCCGCGTGACTAGTTCAAAGTCTGCACTCACTGAGGGGATTAATCCACGCTGCCGCGCCCACGACAGCACCTTCTTCAGGCTTCCCTCGTCGTAGAGAGGATATGCTGGAGGAGCTTAAACGCTGCCGCTTCTTCTTTGCTGAGTGTGGGCCCCGCCTCCTCGCCAACTGCTCTCACCTGATCGGGGCAAGATTCCAAAGTTTCACAGCTGTGTCTTCCAGGCACCGGGGCAGCGTCTGCTACGGCCCGATTCTTCCGCACCCTTTGAGCCGTCTCTGCGCTCCTGGAAGCATCGACGAGAGGGTCCTCGTTCAGGCGCCACTTGTTGACGCAGAAGGCTCTCGAACACAACTTACATGATCAATATGATCAAGTTAGTGCCATTTTATTAAAAGGCTTACGGCGGTTTATACTCTTAACAAAAGATACGTGCCTGCGTGATTATTCAAAGGTGATATAAAAAAAAAACCTTTTTGTTCACACATGCTCTAGGCATCTGTGATTGGTTCTGGCATGGCGTCCACACGCTGCTCTCTTGTCGTGTATATATCCGGCTTTCACATCTTAGTACGTCACTTCCCAGTCCCAACTTCTTTATCTTCTTGCCGCGTACACGGTTTAGCGATCTCCTTGCTGTTGTACACAGTTTCTGTGTCCCTCTTGGCCTTGCATATGTCCTTCACAACAGCTACAACTTGCTACGACTTCGGCCTGCTCGACCCGCTATTACAACGAAGTTACCTGGTCTGGATCGCTCATAATATGCCCGTTGTCTTCCGGCCACTCCACAATCCCCCCTTCTCTCCGTTGGCCGTGCTTATACGTGCCCCTCATCTTCCCCGAGTCCTGCCTTTCTCAGCCCTGCTCTCCTCCCAGAGACGGGGCCAACCCCGCTTATTTTTACCCCCTTTGCCCCATCTGTCAACACACGTGGCCTTCGGGTGGTCACCTTGGACTTGCGTGCCATTGCTGACGGGCTTGCCTGGGAACCCTGTCCCTGCCAGAGTCCTCTCCTCCAAACGACCCCAAGCTCTTCCTTCAACCATCTGTGAAATGTGGCCACCTCTGACGGCATTCCCCGCTAACCGCCTGCCAACCGCGGTGCTGGAAGAGCAGCGTATCCCCAGCAGACAAGGTGTCTTCTCCAAGGCCGCCTTCTGCCTGCTCTCCGCATGGGAACCGGCAGCCGGTCCCCTCTCAAAAGACAAAGCGGCCTCGAGCCCGCTGGCTCGGAGGCCAGTTCTGGGGCCTCGAGCGCCTTGAGAGCAGCTCTTAAACTTCCAGGCAGAGCCTGCCCGCTCCTCCTCCTCGCGACCCGGTTGCTCCCTCCGCTGTGCGCCTTACGCCTCGCCCCACAAGCCAGGACGGCAGCAGGGAGCTGCCGCACCTCTCGCAAGCTTTGAGGCTGCCGTCCTTCAAGCCGCTGCCCTCCATGCTCCAGGGACTGAGCCCTGCTGCGCAAATGCAACGCGTGCCTGGCTCCTGCTTCTCTGCTGCACTCCGGCGGGTGAGCAAGGCCGCGGCAGAAGGCAGACTCCTGAGACGAGGCTGATGCAGGGTTTACCAAAGCCGCGGGCAGCAATGGCACGCAGGGCTGAGAGCAGGAGCATCCTTCTCTCTCCAGAGCTTCACGCTGCTTGTCCTTGCCGCAAGTGGGTGCTCAGCGTGCGCCCGGAACTGCAATCGTAGGCGGCGCGGACACGGAGCCTGCCAGAGGGCATTGCTGTGGCCGACGGAGCCAGCGAGGACTGCGCTGCGCCTGCGTTTCGCTGCGCTTTGTGCCCCAAGGTTGACACTGCTGGGGTGCGCGTGGCTTATTTGGCTTGCCCAGCACTGTGGCCGGCCGCAGCCGTAAGAGACGTTGGCGCTTGGACACCCAGGCATGCGCGTGCTGCCTGCACCAGCACCGTTCTCTGGCGTCTCTTTATTGGGAGGGACCCGGTGGCACAGGGCTGCAGGGAGCGGCAGGGAACTTCCCGAAGAGGCTGCGATGCCGCGCGGGGTGTCGTCCTGTGAGCTGTCAGCAGGCAGAGCTGGGAGCCGGGGCCTGCCCGCCCCCATCGCGCAAGCGGGGCGTTCCGCGGGGCTCTGTCGGGGTGTGCGATCCCAGCTTCCGCCTCCGCTCCTGCTTGGAACCCCTCCTGTTGCCCCCGCCCCTCCCCCAAAGCCACCACGCCCAGCGCCCGGAACCAGGCACACTGTGACATCAGCCCCGCGTCCAAGGGAACCCCTGGCGAACCCCTGGCAACGGGGATGCTGCAGTACGGCAGCCACACTGGTGGCGACAAGCCCTCGTCCTTGCAGCCGCCACATGTCGCTGGCAGCGATGGACTTCCTGCTGGACTTTCTGCGTCTCCTCCTTGTCCTGCTGGCCGTGTGCTGCCCTGTGCACGGCACATGGGGCAGCTGCGGGTAAGTGGCCCCAGGCTCTGGGAGGGAGTTGGGGCGACCCTTGTGGGCTTGTCTGGAGGGGGCCTGCTTGTCCCCCGTGGCCACGCCGGAGGTTCTTGAAGGCCGTGCGGGAGGCTCAGCGCCTTGCCGGCTCCCAGGCCGCCGGCACAACTCGTCTGCGGGCTGAAGCAGAAAGCGGGGCGAGGGGGGCGGGTTTTGGCCCCACGGGTTTCCTCGGCCCTTCTGGCCGTGCCTTGTGGGGGGGGGGGAAGGTGGCTGGCCTTCAGCCGCAACGGCGCAAGCCCTCCAGCAGCACAGTAAGGAGTTTCTGTTTACAGAGGGAGCTGCGGGCTTCGGCCCATGGCTTTTCAGTACAGCAAGTCGCGTATCGTGGGCGGCACGGATGCCCTGCCGGGGGCCTGGCCCTGGATTGTCAGCATTGAGGCTCCCTTGGAAGGAGGCACGGCGCACATCTGCGGGGGCTCCCTCATCAGCCCGCAGTGGGTCCTCACCTCAGCCCAGTGCTTCATCGAGGCCAGGTAAGGAGGACCAGGGGTCGGGGCTAGTCCCGCAGCTCTGGCAGGTGCTGTTGCCCAGCAGCACGCCCAGTGCCCGGGCACTCCGGAGCCCCGCCGAGAGGCTGCTCAGGAGACGGCTGGGCTCGTGCCGCTGCTTCCCAGCAGCCTCCCGCGGGACACTGCTTGAGCCCAAGGCACGCCAGGGCCAGTCGCAGCCTCCCTCGCGCTGCTCGCCTCTCTCCCTCGGCGAGCAGAAGGCAGGGCAAGTGCCGGGCTGCCGCGGCACGTGGCTGCGCTCCCCCTGAGCCTTCCGTCTGCCTTCCAGGTACATCACCGCCTTGCGAGTGGTGGTCGGTGTCACCCACCTGACTCAGCTGGGCCCCGAGGCCCAGGTACGCAAAATCAAGCGGATGCTGGTTCACCAGCACTACAGTAGCGTCACGCAGAGGAACGACATCGCCTTGCTGGAGCTGGACCAGCCTGTCCAGTGCAACGACTACGTACAGCTTGCCTGCGTGCCCGACGCCTCGCTGAGAGTCTCGGAGCTGACAGAGTGCTACATCAGTGGCTGGGGTGCCAAGACTGCAAGATGTGAGTTCCCCAAATGTAGTCATGTTGCGAGGGCAAGCTTGGCCAGCTTGGGGAGGCAGGCTGCGCTTCCTGACGGCAGAGGCGAAAGCCAGAGTCGGGCTGCGGGGACGTGTGCCTCTTAGAGAGACGGGGCTAACCACTGACCCAGAGCAAGGCAGAAAGGGAGGAACGGTCCAGCGCCTCCCCACATGCAAAGCCAAGCCCGGGGGGAGGGCTTCAGTCACGCAGGGAAGGAGAACTGGCATTGAGCTGCTGGGTGTTTGTTCCTTTCTGCGCTCTCCACAGCTGGAGGATCGGTATACATGCTGCAGGAGGCCCAGGTCCGCCTCATCGATACCGGGGTCTGTAACAGCAGCGGCTGGTACAAAGGGGCCATCCACAGCCACAACATCTGTGCCGGCTATCCGCAGGGCGGCATCGACACCTGCCAGGTAGGAGCGTGCTACAAGCCAAGCCCCGGCAGCGCAGGCAGCCCCGCCACAACCGCCCAAACCTGCGCCGTCGCGGGCTTTTCCCGGCCTCTCACACTCCCGCTGCTGTGCCCCCACCGCTGAGGGCCTTACCCCCCCTTCCCCACGGGCAGGCCTTTGCCCAGGGCCTGCCCGCCTTGTCCCAGAGGCCTGGCCCTATGTCCACAAAGCCCACCCAGTGCCCTTGGCAGCCCAGGGCTTCGCCATCGCGAGCCTGCAACGTCCTTCTGCAGCACCTGCAGGACAACAGTGCCGCGGTGAGAGCGAGCCCTGCCTCACAGGCCCACCGCCCCCTGCCCGGCAAGCTTCTACACAGCTTGGCTGGCCACTGAACGCAGCTCTGGAAGTGCCGTGAGAGGGAAGGAGCCAGCCACCGGGCTGACGGTGGCCACCCAACAACCCCTCCATCCTCTCTCCCGCGCTGCAGGGGGACAGCGGTGGGCCTCTCGTGTGCCAAGACAAGAACGCCGACTACTTCTGGCTTGTTGGTGTGACCAGCTGGGGGATGGGCTGTGCGAGAGCAAGGAAGCCCGGAGTCTACACCTCCACCCAGCACTTCTACGACTGGATCGTGGAACAGACGGGCCTGCACCCAGTAGTAACCACTACTGCAAGGCCACAGCCGGTCTTCACCTCCACCCCCGTTCAGAGGCCAAGGCCAACACCAACAGAAGCGGGAAGGCTTACACCTTGCCTATCTCCAGTCCAGAAGCTGCGGAATTTGCTTGCTCGGCTGCCAGAGTTTGTGCGGTTCCTAAAGGGAGAAGAGGTTTGAGCAGCAGGACAAAGAGGATCCAGGGCTGGCTGCAGCGCGCCACCACCATTTCCCGCTGGGGCAATGCCTGCTGATGCAGAGGCGGCCTCAGTGTCAAAGGCCTGCTCTGTCCTGCCCGCGCTCCTCTCAACGGAAGAGCTCAGCTGGCTGAGTTCCTGCAATAAAGCGTTTCAGTTCCGTGGCTAGCCACGCGCCAGTCCTCTTCAGTCTCGTGTGCAAGGCCGGGACTTCCACGCCCGGCGCCTGCCCAGGGAGGCAGGCTGCAGGCAGACAAGTCGGGCGCCAAGGGCCACAGCAAAGGGCTGAAGCTCTGCCTGCTCAGCAAGAAGGATGAGGGTGCAGTGGAACTAGGGAAGGCAGGTCATCGTGGGTCTCGGGGCCTTGGCGATGGCAGTTGGAAGCACAGAATGCCCTGGGCCCGCTCCTGGTGGGATCCCTGTGTGCGTCTGTATGAGGCGCAGGCGAACTTGAACGTGGACCCTCAGGGCCCGGCAAGCACAGATCTAGAAAGACCCAAGGCTTGTACCAGGGACTGGTGAGGCAGCCTTGGCTCTGAGCCCCAGATATGACATGGACTTGATTTCTAGACTGTTATCTGAGGCATCTATGAACACGCTGTGCTTATGAATCCAGGGAGTGAGGCTGTGTTTCTGTTTCAGTAGAACATGCCATCTTGATCCTCTGGAAATGCAGGAAGGGCCTGGACTGCATTCACGTGGATGTGAGCAGTGGTCACATCTGCAGGGATGCTTGTCAAGGTATTGCTTTGTCTGTGTCAATCTGTTTTGCCCTTCACATTCATTGCGGCACCGTCTCTCTGTGTATGTGCGTGTCTGGCTCTTTGGAATGCAGCTGCACGCATGTGGGAAGATCTGCCTAGGAGCAGCCCCCCAGGTGCCCACCTCATTCACATCTACCAGACCTGAAAGGAGAAATCCCACAGTGCTCGGAAGCCTGCCGGCTCTGGCTGCTCCGTAACAGAGTGGGCCATGAAACCCAAAGCAGCTCTGCAGCAGAGACCACCGGGTGGGCAGGGAGGCGGCACTGGCTGTGTCATCTAAACTCCCAAATAAGGGGGCTCTGAGTGAGTGCTTAAGTCTCATTTAGTGTTGAACTGTCTGCGAAAGACTTGCGTGCGCAAAGGCGAGGCCAACCTGACCCCCTGTAAAGGTGTCAAAACTTGATGACTGAAGGGACTTCGAATTAAGGGATTCGGCCTTGGGAAGGACAGGAGAGAAAGAACAGGTGGTGAAAAGAGCGGCTCTCGTCACCAGTGACATCACAGTGGCACCACGAAGCCCCGCTGGCCGCGGGCGTACTCCCTGGATACCATCCGGCCCCAGCCCGCAGCGGGAGGGTGGCCATCCCGCAGCAGCACGGGCCCCGCATCACCGCCACCATGTGCCAGCGGGGCTGCTGGGCACTGCCCCCATGCAGGAGACAGAACAGGAGCCCCCGGGCCAGCTGCCGGCGCTGACGGTGCAGTGGCACAGGGGCAGAGGTGCTGCTGGCGTTGCCAGCGGCGTCGGTAACGGCGCTGGTGCCGGCTGGCCCCACAGCCGAGGGCTGGGAGCAGCGGTGGCTGCAGCCGCTCGGCGCTGGCGAGATGGAGATGTGCTGGCACATGGAGATGGGCTGGACCGGTTGCCGTCCTCTGGCCCAAATGCACTTGCACGCTTCCGCTCAAGTTGCCTGCCTGTGTCCGTGTGTGTTCTTTTTCCTCTCAAATCACACGCTGATCTTTCCCCAGAGGGATTCTAGTCCTTAGATTTCCTCCTCTTCTTTGTCCTCTTCCACGCTCTCGTCCTCTCGGGGAAACTCCTCCCCGAGATGAGCTTTGGATTTGGGCTCTGCCGTTACCTTCACGGGCGTAAGAGGCTGAACTTGGGGAAATGAGTGTGTGCCCGATTAGCTGTCAAATCGGAGCAGGAGAAGGAGCAGGAAAAGCAAATCTTCAACACACCTTCCGGCCAGCCCTCGCTTCTACTGGGCTTAACTTTACTCCCGATTTCCCCGTCTCCTCCCCGCAGGGGGATGGGGAACGGCAGCTGCGGTCACTTGATCACACAGTTGTTTCTTCTTCTTTCTCCTCCTTTTCCTCCTCCTCCCCAGACCCTGCCACACAAACCCATCGTGTTTTGGTTCCCTGTAGCTCTCCATCCTACTCTTCTGTCCTGCTCCCTCTTCCCTTCTGTCTTTCTCTCTCATTCTGCTGCTCCCTTCTCTTTTACTCTCTCCACTTCTGTCCTGCTCCTTTTCCCCTTTTCTCCATCCTCCGTCTCCCGTCCTGCAGAGGAACGACCTTCTTTTCCTTGTTGAGAGTTAGGGGTTGCTTTTTCCGAGAATTCTGCCCGTCTGTTCAACAGCCATCGATCTGCTGCACGCTTTTCCCTCGAGGAGGAAGGACCGCGTCTCAGTCTTGACGTTGCTCTCTCTGTCGTAGGAAAAAAACGTCTCGCCGTAAGGCTCCGGCGCTTCCAAACGGCGGCTTGGTGGTCTGCGTAATGTATCTGCAGTCCCGTCTCAGGGAGCACGTTAATGGTGTTACAAACTACAAATGAGGTAGCGTCCTGCCCTGGGAAGACAGTGCGTTGGAGTTTGAAACCTTTGGGTAGGACGGAAGGAGGTTGCCACCCTGGGTCAGCGGTGAGTGCTGGCACGTATCGTCTGATCCAGAGCCGATGTCTGTCACCGCTTTGGCTCGAGAATTGCTCCGAGACCCAGGGAGCTCCGGATCCCTTCAGCTGCAGCCTTGGCGCTTTTCCAAGCAGCGGAATAAAATTCCTGTCGCAGGCTCTAAGGCACAGTTTGAGCTAAAGAACAGCCGGGGAAGGGATTTTAGCCCAAGCCCAAGCGGGCAAAAGGAGACGACGTTAGTCCTGCTGCCTGCAGGTGGGTGGGAAAATCACCCTGAGGTGGGGGGAACTCGAGGAAATTGCGTCCTAACGGAAGCGTAGTATTACGGAAAGCTTTTTTAGGGTAAAACACAGCTACGGCCTCCGGGATGGTTGGCACGCACAGAATCCGTATCACCACAGCTCCCGAAGCAACACCTCCTGGCCGCTCAGCGCACGCGGAGAGCGGTGACGGAGGACGGTGCGGAGTGGGGACACCGCGGCCGGGCTGCCGCGCTCCCTGCAGGAACGGGAACCGGACCGGCACCACGCAGCTGATCAGCTGCGCGCCAGCTGGCACGCGAGGAATCTGTGGCTGAGCCAACCGTTACGGGTGAAATGACTTTCCTCAGCTGAAGTGATCGCGTTGTAATGCCAACGCGCACCTCCCCCTCAAAGCTGCCCGCCTCCGAGGTACTACCGCACCTGACTGGGCACACACCACCAGTTAGTAACAGCAAAACGCATGAGCGAAGTCACTCAAGCTCCGCCTAAATGCGATGGAAACCGGACCGGTCTGAAACAAGTCCAAACGCGGGGCCCCTCGTTTGGGGGTGGGGGCGGGGAAGGGAATTGTCTAAACTCCAGGATTACCCAACTCTTGCTTCAGCGTTCACAAAGCTGGGCCAAGCTGACTCGCTCTCTGCAGCCGTTGTGCAGGGACTTCTCGCCCAGGCAGGCAGCCTCGGGGGAGGGTGAGAGACAAAGAACAGGCCGTGAGAGCAATGCCGTTACCCGACCTTATGCAGAAAGAAACCTGCAAGTGAGGAAAGTTCCGGCTACGAGAGGAAACGGGACGATAAGGCGTTGCGATCCGCTGACACCAACGGAAAATCAGTTGAAAATAAGACAAAGATAACCGCCTTATTCTTAGCGGGAGATCACAACCTCCACCTCAAACAGCCCCCCCAAAGGAGGGCAAAACCCCGCCCGAGGAGCACGCGTAGTCAGCAGAGAACTTCAGCGGTGCTGTCTGGGGCTACGTCCTAATTTGTATGAGAAGCCAGAAACTTGTAACTAATCCTGTGCGTGAAAATGAATACGCGACGTACTATGAAGCATAAAAAGTGGACAGATGAAGGGAGAAATTAGGGAAGGCTCCATCGGAACTTCCGGGATCCGTCGATGGGCCGAACCTGTCTTCTCCCCCGTAGGGACGCCTGTCGGGTAAGAACTTTGTTTTATGCACGCTGAATAACTAGCTCACGCTACGGCTGTTATTAGCGATTGTAATTTAGTTGTATGTGGTTTAGTTGTACGTAATTCAAAGCTTGATTTGCAGGCAGGCCCTATCACTGGCAATCACCAACCCGAATTTGTCAGAATTTCCTATTAATAAAGAGTGTTATTCCGTGAACTGTTGGTGTGAGTCCTTTGTGGGCACTGGCGCGAGACACGCGACGCGAGACACGACACGAGACACGCGACGCGTGAGACACGCGATGCGCGAGACACGCGATGCAAGACGCGACACGAGACACGCGACGCGACGTGAGACACGTGACGTGTGAAACTCGCGATGTGAGACACGCGATGTGTGAAACACGCGATGTGAGACACACAAAGTGTGAAACGCGGTGTGAGACACACGACGTGTGAAACAGGCGATGTGAGACACGCGACGTGTGAAACAGGCGATGTGAGACACGCGACGTGTGAAACACGCGATGTGAGACACGCGACGTGTGAAACACGCGGTGTGAGACACGCGACGTGTGAAACAGGCGGTGTGAGACACGCGACGTGTGAAACGCGATGTGAGACACGCGATGTGTGAAACACGCGATGTGAGACATGCGATGTGAGACACGCGATGTGTGAAACACGCGACGTGTGAGACACGCGATGTGAGACACGCGACGTGTGAAACACGCGATGTGAGACACGCGATGTGTGAAACACGCGATGTGAGACACGCGATGTGAGACACACGATGTGTGAAACACGCGATGTGAGACGCGACGTGTGAAACACGCGATGTGAGACACGCGATGTGTGAAACACGCGATGTGAGACAGGCGATGTGAGACACATGATGTGTGAAACACGCAATGTGAGACACGCGATGTGAGACACGTGACGTGTGAAACACGCGATGTGAGACACGCGATGTGTGAAACACGCGATGTGAGACGCGACGTGTGAAACACGCGATGTGAGACACGCGATGTGTGAAACACGCGATGTGAGACAGGCGATGTGAGACACGATATGTGAAACACGCAATGTGAGACACGCGATGTGAGACACGCGACGTGTGAAACACGCGATGTGAGACACGCGATGTGTGAAACAGGCGATGTGAGACACGCGATGTGAGACACGTGATGTGTGAAACACGCAACATGTGAGACACGCGATGTGAGACACGCGATGTGAGACACACGATGTGTGAAACACGCGACGTGAGACACGTGACGTGCGAAACAGGCGATGCGAGACCGGCGGGAGTGGGCAAAGGGCGGCTCCTGCGGTCGGGCGCTGGGATCTGGGCTGAGATCCCGGCCGGGCTCGCCCAACGAATGCTCAGCACAGGGTCCGTGGAGCGCTGCCGCCATCTAGCGACCAAAAGTGGGTACCGCAGCCGTCAGGTAGGTGGGGGCGCTGCCGCTCCCAAAGCGTGCTCTTGCTGCCACCTGGCGGCTAACAGTCGGTACTGCAGCCCTGGCGCCGCGCACGCAGGTGGCGCCTCCCTATACCAGTCGTCGGTGGCCGTTGTTAACGGCATTGCGATTCCCGCGCTGCCTGCAGGGTGGGACCGCTGCTGCCCTCCGGTAAGGAGGCGCCGCAGACCGACCCCCGAGCCTGTTGCCAGCGCGCGCTTGGCAAGGGAGTACGAAACTGCAGCGCCGCTGCAGCCCCGGGACAAACGCCGCCCGCCGGTGCTCGCTGCTGCTCCGTCGGCCCCGCCCCAGCGACAAGCCCCCGCACATGGAGACGGTGTGCGTGCGGAACGGCTGCACCCCTACAGGGTAACGCCACGCTTCTGCCCGTGTGGGGCCCGACCGGGGTCCTCCGCGCCGGACCGATTCCGCCGACAGCGGGGTTCGAACCCGGGTGCTCGGCCGGCGCCGGTCAAATTCAGCAAACGGCGGGGCTCGAACCGTTGCGGGGCCGCTTCTGCGCATGCGTCGAAGACGATGTCATAAACCGCATGCGGCGAAGGAAACCACGCTCCGTGGCATCAAGCCGGTTACGCGCACGCGCTGCCCTTAGTTTTGCCAGAAACGCTCCTGCGCATGCGTGTTAGGGCTAGGGTCAGGGTCAGGGTCATCTCCAGGCCCGAAGTGGTCGGGTCTGGGGAGATTCTTTGTGATTCCCAGAGTGAGATTAAGACACAAACGAGGTCAAATGCCGTAAAGAAAATAAGTTTCGTGGTGCTTGCATAGAGGCTGGAAATGGAGAGAAAGGGAGGAAAAGTAAAGAAAGGTGCAATAGCTACCACCGCACGGAGCTGGTTGTCACGGTTCTTTTATAGATGTTCCAGAGCTGTTCACCCCAAAAGTCTCCGCTCCTTCCCTTTTGCATAGCCCCACCCCTCACTCGGCAGTGGTGCAAACACCCAATACCGTCTTTTCAGAGAATTTTTCATCCTCTGCGGTCTGGGTGTACCTGCTGGGGCGAAACAGGCGATGCGTGGTTTCCGTGGTCGAACAGATGCGGCGATGTCTGGGTGAACATCCGTGGTTTGCCGAAGCGAGATGTAGACAAGCTCTTCGCAGGGTCTCTGTGTGGTTTTGCGGTCAGCCAGCAATGTTGAGACAGACAGCACAGTCCCAGTAACGTCCTTCACACCGCCCCGTGGCTCAACATTGCTGCTCCGTGGGTGGCGCAGATAGAGATAAAGATTCTCCCAACTATACAAACAAGGTTAATCTTTACCTAAGCATTAAAACCATTTACCATTATCAATCTAACAGTAACAGTGATTAGAAACGACTAATAATAACTATAAATCCCTAACAAACGTTAGCTAACAACTCAAAACTCAAAAAACAGGTCATAAGCTAATTTCAAAACATTATCATAACAGGATTACGTAACAAAACACAACAAAACATTTCTTGGCGTATATAAGGTTTGTTTGTGGGGGTTAAGAATCAAGAGCCAAGAGGTGGGCATTTAAAGGGGTAAATTTTCATGCCCCTTTAAGGTTAGGCTGCGCATGCATTTTTCATCGTGCAGTTTTGGTCGGGGCATTAGCCTGAATCTTGGCCAGGAGGGTCACGGACCAATTCGTTTGTCTCGCCACAAACAATCCTTATCATTTTGGAAAAGATGGGAGCAGGAGACGACACAGTCTGTACGGTTTTGCTGTTCAGCCTTTGTCTCGTCGTGACTGCAGCAACCATCAGTAGGTGCTTCTGTGAGTGTTTTTGGTCACGCCGGTACAGAAGAGTGCGATCTCTTCCTCGCAATCCGCCCCGAGAAGTGGAACCCATGGGATACCAAAGCAGAGTGCGAGAGACTCTTATACAAACAAAAGAAAACCGTTGATCTCCAGCAAAGTTACCATGTGACTGGTTATTACTTTCTGTTCATCTTCGTCACCTCGTGAAGAAAAATACCAAGGACCAGGCACGGACTAGATGGAGTTACCACCCCGACATTATTCAGGACCGTGCTGGACTCACGAGTGAAGAAGCCTGTTTTCCACCTCACATGAGACTTCGCTGGACTGTTATTCTGCTATTCAATTTCTAGTTCATGTTTGTTAATAAATTGTTATTCGTTGTTCGCTGGTTGTCAAGTGGTTCATTGAATTTACTTTGCGTCCAACACACGGTTTTCAAAATAAATCAAAAGGGTTGGCGTAAAAGAAGGGACTCAAACTCCTATGGGTCTATGCAAACCTAGAGTAACCCGTAAGAGTTTGAGTCTCTTCTTTTACAGTTTTGGCACCCCAGATGCGACTCTAGGTCATGGCGGGGAAGGAAGGATTGCGAGGATCCTTGCTTAACATCCTACAAAGGACGCCGGCAACAGAGTTGGTGAGTTCGAGTCTCCCCGGCAACAGAATTGGTGAGTTCAAGTCTCCCCACCAACAGAATTAGTGAGTTCGAGTCTCCCCGGCAACAGAATTGGTGAGTTCGAGTCTCCCCGGCAACAGAATTGGTGAGTTCGAGTCTCCCCACCAACAGAATTAGTGAGTTCGAGTCTCCCCGGCAACAGAATTAGTGAGTTCGAGTCTCCCCGGCAACAGAATTAGTGAGTTCGAGTCTCCCCGGCAACAGAATTGGTGAGTTCGAGTCTCCCTGGCAACAGAATTGGTGAGTTCGAGTCTCCCCGGCAACAGAATTGGTGAGTTCGAGTCTCCCCGGCAACAGAATTGGTGAGTTCGAGTCTCCCCACCAACAGAATTAGTGAGTTCGAGTCTCCCCGGCAACAGAATTGTTGAGTTCAAGTCTCCCCGGCAACAGAATTGGTGAGTTCGAGTCTCCCTGGCAACAGAATTGGTGAGTTCAAGTCTCCCTGGCAACAGAATTGGTGAGTTCGAGTCTCCCTGGCAACAGAATTGGTGAGTTCAAGTCTCCCCGGCAACAGAATTGGTGAGTTCGAGTCTCCCCGGCAACAGAATTAGTGAGTTCGAGTCTCCCCACCAACAGAATTGGTGAGTTCGAGTCTCCCCGGCAACAGAACTGGTGAGTTCGAGTCTCCCCGGCAACAGAATTGGTGAGTTCGAGTCTCCCCGGCAACAGAATTGGTGAGTTCGAGTCTCCCCACCAACAGAATTGGTGAGTTCGAGTCTCCCCGGCAACAGAATTAGTGAGTTCGAGTCTCCCCACCAACAGAATTAGTGAGTTCGAGTCTCCCCGGCAACAGAATTGGTGAGTTCGAGTCTCCCTGGCAACAGAATTAGGGAGTTCGAGTCTCCCTGGCAACAGAACTGGTGAGTTTAAGTCTCCCTGGCAACAGAATTGGTGAGTTCGAGTCTCCCCGGCAACAGAATTGGTGAGTTCGAGTCTCCCCACCAACAGAATTGGTGAGTTCGAGTCTCCCCGGCAACAGAATTAGTGAGTTCGAGTCTCCCCGGCAACAGAATTGGTGAGTTCGAGTCTCCCTTTTCTTGTATTTTGTACGGTGTTAAGTCAAGTAGATACCTCGGAGTACCCTTCGCGATTAAACTTGCAACAATGGGAGGTTATCCATCAATTCCAAAAGGATCTCCTCTGGCAGAATTATTAAGTAGTCGGAACAAACTATCTGGTACAGCAGGGTTGAGGAAATCAAAGGTTGTTACCTTGCGCCAAGATGATTGGCCGTTTTTGACGAGAATAAAAGGGGCTGGACCCCAAGAAGTGTGGCCACCTGAAGGAACTTTTGATCAAGTCAGAATAAGGTGTTTGAGATTAATATTAGAGGACAGGAATCCTCAACAAATGAATTATTTGTTTTTATGGTAAGAATGGGCTGATTTAAGAAAAAGGCTGGCCTTTAAGAAACCTATGAAAAGGGAGGAATTATTATTGGCGTTTTTAGAAAAAAAACAGAAGTACGGTAAGAGTTCGAGTCTCTTAGAGAAAAACCAGAAGTCTGATAAAGAGTTCGAGTCTCTTGAAGCTGGACAATTTCCTATGGTGGTCGAGTTTCACTCCAACCCAAGGGCAGGTCCCAGTTCTGGTCCGGACGTACCACCTGTTGTTGCAGTCTCTACTCACCAACCCTGGAAACCAGGCGGTCTAATGTTGTGGCAAGAAAAAATGCCGCGCTTGAGAAATAATGCTGAAAAAGCGTGCAAAATTTTTATCTACCGTTATCGGAGATTATAAACCTAATTGGGAAGATATGCAAACCTTGTTACAGGAGCATTCTTTTCCATTCCCATTGACCCAGAACGTCAAAATTTGTTTGCACTGACTTGGGAAGGTCGCCAGCACACCTGCACTCGCCTTCCACAGGGATTTACCGCTTCACCGACTTTGTTTTCTCAGATCCTTAAGCAGAATTTACAAGACTTGGAACTACCAGCCAAATCAATATTGATTCGGTATGTTGATGATTTGCTTATCGCTACGCCGACTTAGGAAGGTTGTGTAAAGGACACTGAATATGTTTGTAACAAACTTTTTGGAAAAGGACACAAAGCATCCCTTTCTAAATTGCAGGTTTGTGAGCCTGAAGTTAAATATTTAGGGTTTATCTTAGCAGGGGGAACTAGGAAGTTACATCCAAGTCGAGTACAAGCAATACAAGAAATAGCAAGACCACCCACCAAGAAGCAAATGAGAGCCTTTTTTAGGTTCAAGCGGGATTTTGTAGGCCTTGGATTTTAGGATTTTCTGAAATTACCAAACCATTAGCGGAAACCACCAAGGACGCGCACCCGGAACCGATACCCTGGGCTGAGGAGACAGAAACAACATTTATGAGTGTTGAAACCGCGTTGCTAAACGCACCAGCTTTGGGACTTCCAGAGTATGAAAAACCATTTAATGTCGCAGAAGCCGAAGGGATAGCTAAAGGAGTGCTGGTGCAAAACCGAGGACCTTAGGAGAGACCAATAGCTTATTGTCCACTCACCCTAGACCCTGTCATTTCTGTATTAGGTATATTATGAAAGTTGATACGTGGTTATTGTCTTGAGCGTCCGAGGGGCGAGTGTAAACCTCTATACGTTTTAAAGTGTAAAGAATTATTGAGTATACGGTGGGGGTTGCTGCTAAAAGACAAAATTCGTCTCTGAGCAGTTACTCGGTGCTGTTTTGGCATCGATTTGGCCAGCCAGGCAGGAGAACTCTCCACCAGTGCTGGAACCCAGGGGCCTGGGGACCCTCAGGGCCCCCCGACTGCATCTTCTGTCGGCGAGACTCCCCTCCCCCTCGGCTTCTCACACAGGTGGACAAGGACTTCTGCACAGCGTAAAAGGTATTTATATTTATTCTTTGTTTTGAATATTTGATTGTCTTAAGATTTGGGTTTACCCCACAAGACGAAAGATGGGACGCTCTCCTGCAGGGTTAGAAGAAGGGACGGGCGCCTTCTGAAAATAGTAATAGCCCTATTTGATTGTCTTAATATTTGGGAAGCTAAAAACTTCCTTTAGGTCTTCAGATTTGGGGAATTCCTAGAATGTAACAACTGAAATAGCGCTCTGTGTCTTGTTTGTTCTACGTGTTGTCTCGTTACAAGTTCAAAATTGGAGTTAAGAAAGGCATGTTGAAAAAAAAAAAAAATTCTGGTAATTCTAGGCAAAGAGCTGAAAACTTAACACTCTGCTTAAGGCCAGAAAAAATTAGAATCTGTTTTTTGGCAACTGTTTATTGAAATGCGTACCCTGCGTGATAACGCGAACTGTCAGCGTTCCTAGAGCTGTATTTAAGTGCAGGGCACCGTGTAACACGCTGCCTGTGTGACTGAGGGCTGCCCGGAGAGCGTGACGTGTGTGAGAGACGCGGCGTCACTGCGAAGCGAGCGGGGAGTCCCGATCTGCGTGCCCGTGTTCCCCGCGAGGGGCCGGCCAGAGCAATTGAAAAATCGATTTATTCAGTGTTGGAATGCATCATTAGAAATTAGAGCGGGAGACTGTGGACAACAGGAGACTGGACAAAACATCAGAGCTAACATCATTTGGAAAAAGCACGAATTAGCCTCTGCCCTTAGTGTCGTAGGTGCTGTCTGTATACTCAAAAAAAGGGTGGCAAGTGTCTAAGGTATATTATCTCCTCCGGGAGGGGAAAAAAAAAAAAAAAAAAAAAAAAAGAGACCAAGAAATAAGTCTAAAAATAAGGCTAAAGAGAGGTCTTGAACTGTGGTGTATGTTCTGAGATAAGCGTGGTACCTTCAGTAACAACTAATACATTGTCGACAAATATATCAGACTTATTAGGAAGACGGGGGGCAGACTGAGCCGAGCAATAAATACCAAAACACCCCTGGGATGTATTTTGAAGCATTGGAAAGAATGTGGCGGAATTCCCAGTGGAAATCTGAACAAAAAGATATTTTAAAAATATTGTCAGAACTGGTGGCCTCTGTGTACATTAGGTGATGGTGAAAGACGGCCACTCGGAGGAGGTCTTATATTACAACACAATTTTACAACTTCTGCTGTTTCTTCGCAGAGAACAAAAGCGGGATGAAGTTGATGTGTGCAGGCATGTTTGTGTGACAGGAGGAGTGCGGGATTAACACCACCTGATCTTTGATTATGGCTCTAGGAAAGGATAAGGGAAAAACTGAGACCTAAACTAGCGAGACGTTCTTGTGGAAATTTTTGTACGTTTAAAAAAAGAAAAAAAAAAAGAAAAAAAAAAAAAAGAAAAAAAAAACCAAAAAAAAAAAAAAAAAAAAAAGAAAAAAACAAAAAAAACCAAAAAAAAAACCAACGAAACAAAAAAAAGAAAGAAAGAAAAAAAAAAAAAAAGCTCAGGTTGCGGTTCCTTCTGTGGAGCAACCAGAATGAAACACGTTGTAAGAAAAAAAAAATTTGTATGTATGTAAGATCTGAAGCAGGGTGTGTGTGTGGAGAATCAAAGACCCTGTGAAAGTGTTAAAGTATTGGGGTGAGTTTGTACAAGCCCCTGTACCCCCTCGAAGGTGCGGCTGAGTCACGCTGGATGCATGGCAGGGTGTTTGCTGTTTGCCTGCGAAGGCTGATATGTAATAACACAGACTTAAAGCAACAAGGAGCAGATTTGCATTCAGGGTAAGAAAGAGTTAAAACAGAAATGCTGCTGCAGAGGCAGGCTTGTGTAACCTGCAGAGCAGGAACAGCATCTCCTGCCCCGAACCCTTCTGATGGTGGGGAGGAGGGGGTTGCTGTTGCTGACGATTGAGCAGAAGGACCTGACAATGTCACCCCGATTGCTGCAGCATTTGCAGTACAACAGGACCCATAACTGCCCTTTAGGGCAGGGAATGGGTATGAGGTGGAATTTTAGTGAATACGAAACCAACTTATTTGTTGAACTTCAGTAAAAAATAATTATTTGTTACAGTTGTGGGAGCTGCTGGCCACCAGGAAAACATCCTGAAACCTTTAAAGTACAAACTAAGAAAACAAACAAGAATGCCAAATTCACCAAAATCTTTGTTGGGATGAGATTTATTAGAACATCTAGAAGTTTAAAAAGGGGAAGTTACTCTGGAGGTAAATGATCATCAATACATACAGGTTATGAGCCTACCTTTGGCCAGTACTCCTATAAAAAGGGAAATTGATACCAGAATTATTGATCAGGTATATCCTGGAGTATGGGCAATTGACATGCCGGGATGTGCCAAGAATGCATCACCTGTTATAGTAAAATTAAAGGAAGGACAGGGTGCGATAAGAATTAAACAATACCCACTGAAAAGGGAAGATAGGGAAGGAATTCGTCCAAATATAGAGCGATTCATAGAATTAAAACTACTAAAAGAATGTGAGTCAGAATTTAACACACCTATCCTCCCAGTTAAAAAACCTGATGGGTCTTATAGGATAGTTCAAGATTTAAGGGCCATTAACAAAATAACAGAGGATCTGTATCCTGTAGTAGCTAACCCCTATACCTTACTAACCACCCTGACACCTGACCTAGCTTGGTTCACAGTTTTAGACTTAAAAGATGCCTTCTTTTGCCTCCCTCTCCATGAAGCCAGCCAAAGAATTTTTGCTTTTGAATGGGAAAATCCCAGAAGCGGTCGAAAGACCCAGCTCACATGGACGGTGTTGCCACAGGGGTTTAAAAATAGCCCCACAATTTTTGGAAACCAATTAGCAAAGGATTTGGAGTTATGGGAACCACCACCAGGAGAAGGGAAAGTGTTACAATATGTAGACGATCTTCTTATTGCAACCAGAACCGAAGAATCTTGTATTATTTGGACTGTGAGCCTGCTGAACTTTCTGGGACTACAAGGATATCGGGTTTCTAAGAAGAAGGCACAGGTGGTGTTACAACAAGTCACATACCTAGGGTACGAGATCAGTGCCGGACAACGGGTCCTAGGGAAGGCCCGAAAAGAAGCCATATGCCAAGCCCCCCGACCACGAACTGTAAAGGAACTGCAGACATTTCTGGGAATGACAGGATGGTGCAGGCTTTGGATATGTAATTATGGCTTGCTTGTTAAACCATTATATTCCCTGATAGCAGCTAATCAGAAGGATCTTCAGTGGGATGCTGAATCAGACAGAGCTTTCCATGAACTGAAGAAAGCCTTGATGTCGGCACCAGCACTAGGACTTCCTGATGTGAGTAAGCCATTTTTCCTATTTTCCCGTGAGAAACAGGGAATGGCATTAGGAATACTGGCACAAGATTTGGGACCATACAGACGGGCAGTGGCGTACTTCTCTAAACAGCTGGATGCCACTGCAAAAGGGTGGCCTGGTTGCCTGAGAGCAGTAGCAGCTGTCATCCTAAACATCCAGGAGGCCCGGAAGTTTACCTTGGGCCAGAAAATGACTGTCTTAGTATCCCACACAGTGTCTGCAGTCCTTGAAACAAAAGGGGGGCATTGGCTCTCCCCACAGAGATTCCTAAAATACCAGGCCATAATGGTGGAACAAGATGATGTTGAGATCGTAACTACAAACATCGTCAATCCGGCCTCATTTCTTAATGGGAATGTTGGCGAATCAGTCGATCATGACTGTCTAGAAACAATCGAAGCCACTTATTCTAGATCTCAAGGATGTTCCTATTAATGGAGCTGAACATTGGTTCACGGATGGGAGCAGCTATATGCTGAATGGAAAGCGACATTCCGGATATGCTGTTACAACCTCTGAAGAAGTGATAGAATCGGGACCGCTACCAGCTGACACTTCGGCACAGAAGGCTGAAATCATAGCCCTTACTCGAGCTCTGGAGAGAGCTCAGGGAAAACCTATAAATATTTGGACTGATTCTAAATATGCCTTTGGAGTGGTACATGCTCATGGAGCAATATGGAAAGAAAGGGGACTGTTAAACTCCCAAGGAAAAATCATCAAACATGAAGAAGAAATTTTGAAACTCCTAAATGCGGTCCAGCTTCCTGAAAGGGTGGCAATTATGCACATCAAGGCACACCAGAAAGTGAGCACAGAATTAGAAAGAGGAAATGAACTGGCGGACAGGGAAGCAAAACAGGCAGCCAGAAAAGCAATCAAGGTAGAGGGTGCGCTAATACCCGATGGACAAATATCTCTAGAAGGTAAACCAGACTAAACTAAAGAAGATCGCAAACTGATTTCTGACCTAAAGGATCATATAATGAGGAAGGGTGGGCTGTAATCTCACATGGGAGAATAGTGATTCCTTCCTACATGGTATGGTCAGTAGTTCGGGAAGAACATAGAAAAAGGCACTGGGGGGCAGAAGCTCTATATAAGGATCTCACTAAAAACATAATAGCACGAAACTCGTATACTACTATTAGACAAGTAACCCAACAATGTGATCTTTGTCTCCAGACTAATCCTAAGATTACCAAGGGGCCAAAGTTGGGAAAAATTGGGAAAGGAAATGTTCCAGGGCAACATTGGCAGATTGATTTCTCGGAACTTCCTAAAAAAGGGGGGTATCGATATTTATTGGTACTAACAGATACCTTTTCAGGTTGGCCAGAAGCCTTCCCGTGCAGAACTGCTAAAGCCCGGGAAGTAACCAAAATACTGCTCCAAGAGATAATACCTAGGTTTGGAGTCCCAGCGGTAATGTCCTCGGATAGAGGACCACATTTTGTGTCCAGAATAGTGCAACAGATCAGCCACCATCTAGGAATAGATTGGCAATTACATACCCCATACCGACCACAATCAAATGGCCAGGTGGAAAAGATGAATCATCTAATCAAACAACAGATTGTCAAGTTAGGTCAAGAAACAAATCTAACTTGGCCCCAATATTTGCCATTAGCTCTTACACGAATTCGAACTAGACCAAGAGCAAAAGAGGGGCTTAGCCCATTTGAAATTTTATATGAACGACCCTATGGGGTACAAAAGGGGACGTCTTCAGAGATTGGTGAAGAAACAATGACTTCCTATATGGTGGCACTAAACAAACAATAAGAATTGAGAAGCATGTGATGGGAACACGCAGTAGGCGTCTGGATGGACCTGTTCACGATATACGACCAGGGGACTATGTATACGTTAAGTGTTTTGCAGATAAAACCCTGGAACCACAGTGGACCGGACCTTTTCAAGTCCTACTCACCACCTACACTGCAATCAAGGTTGAGGGGCAGAATTCTTGGATTCACCATACCCGAATTTAGAAAGCCCCTGCAACTTCGTGGAAAGTAACTCCAGATAAAAAAGAACTGAAACTCAAATTTACTCGGACAAATGGGAACAATGTGGGTGGCAAGTAAGTGAACCTGAGCGGTTGTGGATCCACCATATGGGAAGGGCACCACAACAAACAATATAGAACAAAAGAGTCTGGGACTGAGCCAGTGGCCAGTCTTGCCCAACTTGTTATCAGTAAGCCCCAACTCAAACAAAGATATTTTGATCAAAACAGATTTTATATGTATATATGAGGAACGTTTATATTCTTAAAATGATCAATAGTGGGTTTAAACCATTTGTGGGTTTTTTTGTACCCTCTCTCTTGCCTACAACCAAGAGCCTGATAACTGGCCTTGGAATCATGCCCAGAAAAAACACACTGGAATAATGGGAAAGGTGGACTCAAAGGCGAAACTAGCTATGGTGTTTTTTTCTGAAAATGAGGTGTACCAAAGGAATCAATGGGATCGGGAGGATGTACACAAAGTCGACCGATTATGGGGAAAATTAGGAGATAGGATAAAAGTAGGGTGTCAAACATATAATGAAAAGGATAACACCAAGATTTCGGGAGACACCCTGATTAATGTCAGAAAGGTAGATAAGGAATTTACCCTTCTAAATACAACCATGTGCTTTAATTCACGGGAATGTTGGCACAATTTTACCTTAACTGAGCCCATCTTTATAATATGCCTAGGAAAGGAATCCCCAAGAACAGCTCTGACTTGTAAGATCAAAATAACAATCATGCTAACCACTGTTCCTACCACCACCACAGTTACAACAACCCCATTAACGCTTGATCTAAAATTAACTAAACCAAAATCCAAAAATTTATACAATTGGACCATATGTCATCAGAAATACAGGTCAGCAACAAATGTTGTTTAACCCAGAATGGTCTCTTAAAATAATAGAGTTACATATACAAGTCAATGTTTCTGATGCTAAGCCATCCTGTTCCCCCTTCTTACGGACCTCTTATGAGGGATGGACAACTTGGTTAAGAAAAAGGGGAAATATTTATCGAAACCGAATAGTGAGAGATGTAACTGGAATGTTGGGAACAGGACTCGGAGTATTAAATTCCATAGACTGAGAGGTGATAATAAATAAACTAGCCGCCACCATGGCCAATCTATCAAAACTACAACAACCACTAAAATCTTCATTATTAGCATTAGGGGCGCACCAATGGTTGATATCAAAGGTACTCCCCAGGTGGGAACAAATAAACATGGGAGATCATCAACTCATCACTAAGGCATTAGGTGGTTTACAGGATGACGTCGCCCTGGCTCTAAGTTGTATCCAAGCCCAAATGTGGATGCAATCAATAGCTGCGTCCATAATAAGAGAAGGAGAGGAAGGCATATTTCCTACAGAAATTAGAAAGATGGTTTGGGACAATGCTACGGAGGTAGAAAGAAAACTCCAATCATGGTGGAATATGGTGAACTTTACCTACGACCCCAAAACACACACAATCACAGCTTTTGTATTAACCATACATAATGCAGTAATAATTACCATACACCCCATTGTAGCCCTTGGAATTAACCATAATGGGGTGCTCCTATATCCTTTTGAACATAGAACATGGGCCAGAAAGACAGGCGACAAGTGGCAAACAGTAGATTTAGAATCTTGTATTATGCAAGAGCAGCAGGGCTTCCTCTGTGAAAGCAATACTATAATGGCCCAGGATACTTGTTTAGATACAGATCAGAAAATATGTCATTTCGAGGCCCGACCAAATGCAAACCTGAAAAGAGTAATTATATATGCAGGGAAGGGATGTGCGTGTTTGAGAACTAAGTGTAACACAATAACTGTAGATGGGGAGGTAAAGGAGACTGCACAATATTCAAATTATTGTATTTGTATCACAGGATGCAATTTTAGTTACTCAGCCCCAGGAGTGTCTCATCAATTCTTAAAATCCAACTTTACCCTAACACAGCTAATTCCTACCCCCATAGGACTAAATATAAGTAGTATAAAAGAACTATTAAAACATGCAGATTTACAACGTATACTGGAAAAAAACCAAAGAAAAGGGACACGAAACTCTTCTCATGATCCATCATGATGTAGAGGGGATCAAGAAAGTTTAAAAAAAGGTAGAACAGGGTGGAAACCATAATTGGTGGGATACTCTCTTTGGCTGGTCACCTTCTGCAACAGGAATTCTTAACAGTATGGTACACCCCATTGTGATCTTATTGATCAGTTTAGGAATTTCCTTAATACTAACCATTATGTTATATTTGTGGGTTTGGAGAATGTTTAAAAGGGTAACACTTATGTATGATGCTTTATATCATTCGGGAAGACTGCTTAAGTAAAAGAATTTTCTTAGTTTGATAGAAAAGGGGGGATTGATATGGAGAAATAGTGTGAAATGGGGATGCTTAACACCGACTGTGATTGTATATGTCTACTCAGAAATGTGGGTATGGTGACTAGTCACGGGTGCGGTGTCTGGTCACGTAGGCACACAGCTCTGAGGAGACAACTACAGTTTTTGAGGAGACGCCTGCCCCTCTTCCTCTAACAAAGGGGAGACGGGGAGACGCCTGCCCTTCTTCCTCTAACAAAGGGGCTATTTAAAAGAGAATGAGAAAAGATGAGAGACATTCAAATGCTATCTAGAGGGAGGGAGTGCTAAGTCTCCTTGCTGGAGAAGATTGGATGGTCACAAGGACATGAATCACCTTTCCTTGCTGAAGAAGATCAGATGGTCACAAGAACATGAATTACCTACAAACCTGCAAGACCACCACATTCCAGGAAACGGACTGATAAGCTAATTAACATACGAAGCGGGGTTTAGGTAACAAATATGTATAGGTGCTAATTGAATATTCATTTGTTTCATTGTATAAATGTGGGATGGTTCGTCACTTCGGGTTTGCACGCTTGTGGAGGAGCGATCCCCTGTGCATCTGCGCGCAATAAACATACCTACTTTATAACTTTCGAGTTATAGAGTCTAATTCCGCACGTCAAGCACACATTACTTCATCCCATTTTCCTTCTCTCCGTACTGAAGCAAAGTATTATAATTTATAGTTCCATTACAAGGCAACTTTTCCCCATCTTCCAGCTTATAAAGTGGTCACCATTGATTGCAGTACTTTATCAATGTTTTCTTATTCACATTTCCACCAGCAGACCCTCCAATATCCCTCCAGTGACTCAAAACACACCCTAGCGGATTTTTCTTTAAAATCCCACCACTCTGCTTTCCTCCCATTTTTCCCAGCTTACACTCAGAGAACACACTTATCACTTACAGAATTACTACTTACAAAATGCAACACACAGGTATCTTTCTACAGCAACACCAAGAGCTCACTATTATTATCAAAAATATAGCCAAAATCACAGTAATAATTATCAAAGTCAAATTCCACATTCCATAAATCTGGTAACCAAAATAAGCAACACTGCAGCAAATAAGCTTTATAAGCAAACTTGCCAGATTCCAGATGGCAATTAAATGCCGATAAAACCCAAACAGAACCAGAAGTATACTTAGGGTGTCAGCCACAGAAGTATACCTGAGTTTTCCAGACCAGACATATACTTGAGAAACTAGTTCCCAAGCACACCCAGACGTATACCCGGGAAACTAGTTCCCAAGCATACCCAGATGTTACCCTGCGGAAATCAATTTTCCCGTCTTACGGGTAACCCCAGATTACCGGTAATACCAGAATACAGCAATAAAGAATACTATCACTTACAGGAGATGGGATTCTTGTCTGCCTCCGCAGTGATCCCATGAGTTGGGGAGTCCCTCCGGGAAAATCCCGGGGGTACCCAAGGGAGTCCACTTCCCAGCGGGACCTACGGTCAGGCAGAGAGCCGTCCCATCTGGGGTGCCAGATTGTTTCAAAGAACGTCTTCAGAATTTCTTAGTGATTAAGTATTCTTTATTGTCGGCGCCGGGCGTACGGGGGATCCTTCCACCAATCGTACACACCCAGAGGGGCAGATTATCTTATATTTATATAATGAAACAATGAATATTCCATTAGCGCCTATACCCTCGCTTCATATGCTAATTAGCTTATCAGTCTTTCACGCTTGCGCAGATTCTTCCAAAAATTGTGGGCCGGGGTCTTTAGAATGTGGGCAGTGGTCTATGGGAGGAAGGCTGTAGGTCTTCCTCATGGTGTACTTTTCACCTTTTGCTCATTTGCAGTGTTCTTATCAGTCTGAGGTAATTTATGCCCTTGCTGGCCATCTGCTTTTCTTGCTTAATTATTTCTTTTACCCTTATCTGTCCTCTCCTGCTGAAGTGTTCCACTTAAGTTTTTCCCATGATTTTGCCACAAACTGAGTTTTGAGGAGCGCCTGCCCTAAAGGGTTGTCTGGATTTACCCCAGAGTACAGCTGAAGGGCTTTCCTCAGTCGTTCCAGCCACTCAGTGGGGCTCTCATCTTTTTTTTGCATTTCATTAAATGCTTTATTGATATTCTGGCCACGGGGTACTGCTTCTCTAATCCCCTAAATTACTATAGTTCTCAGGTCCTGCATATGAGTTTTATGCACCGGATCCTGATTATCCCAATTAGGTCTTTGGAGTGGCCATTTAATATCTGCTTGGGGTCCCTGGGTTTCCTCCCAATCTTTTTCTGACCCACAGACTGGCCAAAAGACATTTTTAGAAATCTTCCCTCCCCATATCTTAGTACAATATTCTATCATTTTCTGCTTATCTTTCCCTAGGGTTCCAGGGAAATATCTCCAATTGTCTAAGATATATGCCAGAGGGGTATTCTTGGGTACAGTAGGTACCCTTCCCATGGGAGTCGAAGGCTTGCTGCCCTTCGCCCCCATCTCTGGAATATCCACAAACATACACTCACTCGCTCCCCTTGTTCCTGGCCCAGTCCCTCGCGGGAGATGGGAGACGCAGTACTTAAGAGTCCGCACTCGCTTGGTTCAGTATATCGAACCTCTCACTCGTTATATTCCAGGAAACCCAATCCCGCCCGAACGGCAAACCCGCGAACAAATTCGCAATATACTTACGCGTCCTGCGTCTTCGTCCGGACTCCCGTGCACAGAATTTTTATGGGATTTTACCGGTTTCTCCTTTGCTCATTATTCTAGAGTTTAGGTTCGTCGGTAAGGTTGGAGTAAGCTGTTGGTCGCGGGGCCGCGAAATGTTGCGGGGCGCCTCCCCGGAGGACCAAAGCCCACTGTTCCTTATCCGAGTCACGGCACCAGAAATTGTTATAAATTGAGACCGCAACGGATCATAATCCAATTAAAATTTTATTAATTATAGCAAGTAGAATATGAGCAAAGACAGCGCTGGACGGCAGGGGAGTCTGCGCTCCGCCAACTGCCGCCCTGAGCAGTTCAAACAGTCCCTTTTTATACATCTTTACTTCCATGTTCATGAGGTAGTGGAGTCATGCTTTTGTTGTTAGGGGGGGGTCGTTTTCTGCCTCCTGCTGGTCTTCCTCCTTTGTCTCATTGCCCTGTTTCTGTCGGTTCCTGGACACCTGGTGGCATCCTGGACACCTGGCAGTTATCTTATCTTTTGTTGTCTAATCTTTATATTTACATATGGACTTAACATAAATTTAAATAAACAATACCCTAGTCCATAGTTTCTTACAAAGTTCATCCACGAGAAGTGCCAGTTCCGCACATGGCTCACCACACCCCCACATAACTCTACAGGCTTGGGGCAGAGTGGCTGGAAGGCCGCCTGGTGGGGAAGTGCCCTGAGGGGGAGGATTGACAGATGATTGAGCATGAGCCAGCAGTTGTGTGCAGATGACCAAGAAGGCCAATAGCATCGTGTCTGGTATCAGAAACAGTGTGGCCAGCAGGACCAGGGCAGTGATGGACCCCCTGTACTCGGCACTGCTGAGGCCACACCTCAAACCAAGCGTTTGTGGTTTGGGCCATTCAGTTCAAGAGAAACGTTGAGGTGCTGGAGTGTACCCAGAGAAGGGCAACAAGGCTGGTGAAGGGTCTGGAGCCTTGCTTGGATGAAGAGGGTCTGAGAGGACTTGGCTTGTTCAGTCTAGAGCAGGCGAGGCTTCAGGGAGACCTTTATGCTCTCTAGAAGTACCTGAAAGGAGGTTGTAGATGACTGGGGGGAGGTCTCTTCTGCCAGATAACAAGTGACAGGACAAGAGGCAAGAGCCTCAAGTTACACCGGGAGAGGTTCAGATTGGAAATGAGGAAAAACATCTTCACTGCAAGGGTGGTCAAGCATTGGAACAGGCTGCCCAGGGAGCTGGGGGAATCACCAGCCCTGGAGGTGTTTCAGAAATACACAGTTGCAGTGCTTAGGGACATGGTTCAGTGATGACTTACTGATACTCAGGTTACGGTTGGATGTGATGATCTTTAAGGTCCTTTCCAACCTCAATGATTCTGTTTACTGTGCTTCTGTGGTATTGGAAGCCTACCTAGACCAGTTACTGAGCAGGCTGCTCTAGCTGACCCTGCCTCAGCTGCGCAGTTAAAGGTCAGTCCAACCAAAAAACAAACCATAGAGATATAAGAGCATCTATAGAATGTGTCAACACAAACAGAGGAGCTCATCTGAAGAATGATTCTCCACTCAAATGGATTGCGGGAAAGGTATTTGATAAATCCGAGAAAAACAAACTTGTTTTCGGTGGTCACATCCCTGGACAAAAGGAGGGTGATGGAGGGGTCTGGTATTAGGAGGGCAGCTGGGTCTCAGGAACTCCTCATGCAGGAGGACGTGCCTGGCTGTGAGGGGCCTGTGAGGTCAGTTCTGCCTCTGGAGGTAACAGGCCAGCATCAGGAACTGTTGCGACGGAGAGAAGACACAGTCACTAAGTATGAGTGATCAGCAGAATTCATTTATTGTCTCTTACAGTCACCTTTTATGCCTTGTTATAATTAGCTCATACATATTACAAAAGTTAAGCTCATTATTGGTTAGTTGCCTAAATACCAAGCCCGCACCTAGTTTGTCTTCTGTAGTTATCTGTTCCCACCTGCAACATTCTTTTCCCACCGAAATCTTCCTGTTATTGTGTAACAAGGACAGCCAAAGACAGTGTATTTTGCTTTGCTTCAGATAAGCTGAGAGCGATGTGCATTTTTGTCCAGCCAGCTGGACTATGTCTGTGTGACCCTTTTCAGCTAGCCAGTTATCCACAATTCCCCCGTTTTTATTTTGGGCGACATAGGCTTGGTTGACCATTTTCAATAACAGCGTTTTAACACAGGAAAATACACAGCCAACTTATAAAGGAACGTGGCTGGGACAGTCCCTCTGCCAAGGGACCCCACAGGCCCCATCCAGGAGAAGGGCTGGGATAGGGCTTGTCATGTCCATTTTGTCTGTGGACATGACAGGACAGCAGCAGGCACAGGGCTTGGTCACGTCTCTGGGAGAAGCTGAAAGGCCAGCAGCAGCCATGTGGTTTGGAAGACCGTGTGGAGGTGACTTCACTTTTTTGAGGGGAAAGACCACAAAAAAACCCCTAACAGGTTGGGTTCCCTGCTTGAAGCATAGCTTCTGAGATGGTAAAGCTTTGCTGGGCAGTGGGAAAAATCTCAAGAGAGGAAAAAATGTGACAAAGGAAAGCTCTGATGGTGGAGAGTGACTATGGGGAGGAAGAACTGTCACTCCAGGGGTCCTGCTGCGGTGCAAGAGCTCAGCCAGAGGGAGCCTGGATCAGCCAGCCCATGGCAATGTTGGGGTGAGAGCAAGGCAGGGCAGCGAGATGGTGCCTACAGCCTGCAGGGAAACAGGGGCAGGGCTCCAACTGCCGCGATGAGAGACGGGACGCTGCTTGATGCAAGCAAATGTCGATTTATTGTATACAATCACAAGTTTATATACGTTATCAGAGGCCGCGCGCTTTAAACAGATTGGTTCTTTAAACTACACATTACATACTAGGCAGTCCCTCATTGGTTAACTACAAACAAAGAGCGCTTTAAGTAAGTTTCAACAGTCATCAATCAGCACAAAGTTGTTACTTCTCTTTTGGGCCATCTGTTCCTCATTCCCTTATCTTTACTCAGCCTGACTCCTCCTGTCAGTTGTTACCTATTCACATGCCTTGTCCTCCCGAGGTTTGTAGCCATCCTGCCAAGGTTTTATGGCCGTCCTCCCAAGGTTGATGGCCCACAAGCTCCAGCACATCCCCGCTTATCAGCTGGACCGTACTTGGAGACTTGCCTCTCAGGCCCTGTCCATATGTTCATGGCAGGGGGCAGGCCAGAATGAGGGTGATGGAGGGGTGTGGTATTGGGAGGGAAAAACGGTCTCAGGAACTCCTCATGCAGGAGGACGTGCCTGGCTGTGAAGGGGCCTGTGAGGTCAGTTCTGCCTCTGGAGGTGACAGGCCAGCATCAGGAACGTGGCTGGGACAGTCCCTCTGCCAAGGGACCCTATAGGCCCCATCCAGGAGAAGGGCTCGCATAGAGGTTGTTTTTGCCTGGGGACATGATGGGACAGCAGCAGGCACATGGCTTGGTCATGTCCCTGGGAGAAGCTGAAAGGCCAGCAGCAGTTACGTGGTTTGGGAGACCATGTGAGTATTCCTTCTCTCTGGTGAGAGAGCAGAGCATAAGAAAAGGCTTCCTGGCTGCATTCCCTGCTGGAAGGGTATTTTCTGAGATGGTAAACCTTTCCTGGGCAGTGGAAAAATGCAGGATAGAGGTAAAAATGTCACCAAGTTTCAACTAGGAAAGCAGAGACTGGAGCTCAGCAGGAAGAACTGTCACTGCAGGGGTCCTGCTGCGGTGCGAGGGCTCAGCCAGAGGGAGCCTGGATCAGCCCATGGTTTGTGCTTCAAGGAACAGCCGGTGAGAGTGGAGGTACCTCAGCGAAGGTATGGCAATGTTGGGGTGAGAGCAAGGCAGGGCAGCCAGATGGTGCCTACAGCCTGCAGGGAAACAGGGGCAGGGCTCCAACCATGCAGGACAGCCTATGGTGGGGATGGCAGAGGGCACTGGCAAGGCTGGAAGGCACCAGTAGAACCCAGGTCTGTGTCCCCTTGGCTGTGGCAGCTGTCTCTGCCTCTGAGGGCCATGACAAGACATGATGTCCTCACGGCACGGGGGCATCGTTGCCTCCTTGCAGCCCCATGGGGAAGCTGGAAGTTGCTGTGCCATTGCTGTCCTTCACTGGGCATTGGATGCCCACCTTCCATGGTCCCCAGGAAGAGCCCTGAGCCCTGTGTGAGGGACAGCACCGACCTCCCCACAGGCTGCAGGTCACGGCTTGGCCTTTCTGCTTCATCAAGCAAGCCAAGGCTTTGCTCAGCAGCAGAGCTGCCTGCACAGCGCCTTTGCCTTCCTGCACTCACAGCCTCCAAGGATGGGCTCTAACAAGGCCATGGGGAGGCTTTCTCAGCCATGGCCCTCAGCGGGGCCCAATAACGCTTCCAGGGACTGTGGGCTTTGCTCCTGACTTGGTGTTCTTGAGAGGTTTCTTCAGTCTCCTCTGAACACCTGAAGTCCACAGCACCACAGACACCCTGGGCTCATGACGAGGCAGAACGCCCTGACAAGCCCAGTCTCCTCCATCAGGGACATCTGGTCTTCAAGTTTGGCTCCTACACTTCATGAGATAAGTTTCAGCCGTACAGTGAAAGAGAAAGGCAGGCAATGAGCACTTTGGGGAATTGATAGAAGGCTTTTCCAATTGCTATTGATGCACAGTGTCTCCTGAGGAGGTGCAGACAGGTAGGAAAAGCAGTCCCTGGAGCTAATCACTGCGTGGACAGCCTTGCTCCTCAGCTCTCCAGCCCCAAGATTTCTGTCCTCAGCTCCCTGAGACTTACATCACTTGACATCAGACTTCTTCAACCAACTCTGCAGCTGAATATAGCAAATTCTTGGCAGTAATTATTGGCTGCTTTCCTTAGAGAACTGGGTGTACACAGGAATAAAAGAGGGATTAATTATCGTGTGTGTGTGGGGGGGTAGTGGGTTAGAAATTAATAAATAAAAAATACATTTCTCAGCTGTATAATTGTTAGTTCAAGCCAATCCCCATGAGGTCTATTGCCACTACTGAAGAGTTGCCCATAGGGAAAATTACAGACGCTACTGAAAGACAGTCCAGCTTTTCCTCTCTGAACCTTAAAGCAGAAGCTACATAGGTAAAATGGATTGGAGTGATCAAAGAGAAAGAGGAGAAAGGTATCTGGAGATGAACTTCTTAACCCATAGTTGTAAATCAGGAAACCAGGACCTCAGAATATTCCAATTGACTTCAATTTCATAGAAGGCGTGAACTTTCTGGAACTCACGACAAATATTAGAATGTTTTCAGATTTTTTTTTTACACATGTATCTGTAGAAATTCTCCCACTTTGATCTACGTATACGCAACAACGGGTATTAAAACCAGCACAGACTCTGCCTTCAGATGCCAGCTTCATATCTAATGCCATTCCAATTTGCACAGCTCTAGGGGCTATTTCTCACACTTCTTCCTGCAAAGCCTTCATGGCACCTGCAGGGTCCTTGGCCATCTCTTCCATTGCTGTACATCTCGTTATCGCTGCCTTCTCCCATTCAGGAACCGCTAACCAAGGAGTAACCGAGGCCACATGCAGGCTGATGGTCTGGGCTATCATTATGACATCCATTACATCTGAGAAGCTCATAGGCCACTAGGAGGCACGTGGCCATGAAGGCGAGTTTGAGGTCCCTGGAGTGTCCCGTTCCCTTGGGGGATTGGCCATCAGCAGCCCAGCTGGTTATGGCTGCAGTAAGAAAGGCACTTGGACTCTGAGACAAAGTGTCATTTCAAATGGCCTTGGTTAGAGCAAACTCTCTACACACAGAGACAATCGTGTCAGCTGTATTCCGTCCCTTCCGAGGCCGGGAACACGGAGTTTACAGCGTTGGGAGAGTGGTGCAGCAAGTGGTGCAGATCCTGCCTGCAGAAGGCTGATCCCACATTGTCTCCTGTGAGCTCTTCAAGGATTTTGTGCCAGGGAAACCCATTCCAGTCATCACTTCTCGTGTTCTAAGAGGAGATGTTCACTTGGGAGTTGGTAACTGCAGTCCCAGACAAAGGTAAGGGCGTGCGGTTGGCCATTCACCAGCAGCTTCCTGCAGATTTCTTCTTCCAATATGGCTTATTCTGCAACCCAGGGACACACTCAGCACAGCTCAGCCTGAAGGCCAAGAGGTACATGGAGCACAGCACAGGCCTGCTCAGGTTTTCTGTGACACTCATCACTAAGTCCTGCATGTGCAAAGGTCTTCTGCTCAGATTCTCTCAACCTCCTGACGAAGGTTAGAAGGAGAACGACATCTCCTTTAGACCGCTAGAGAAAGGGACCTTTACTTGAAGGCCTTGGTTGAAGGGAAAGTGGAAGATGATCTGCAGGAGCGGGCTGGAAACTAGGACCATGCGTGGCAATCAGTTAGCTGAAGGGAATGTGCTCGAGCTTGTAGGTCACTAACCCTGGGAAGACAAGGAGTGTGAATAGACACAACAATTAACATGCTGAGCCATGCTGAGAGAGCATAGGGGAGTGGGGGACGGATGCTGGGAAGGAAAGGTAACACCTTGCTGTTAATTGATGGTAGTTAACCATGAGTTGGGGATTGCCTAGGATGCAATGTTTAGCTTCAAGAACCAACCTGTTTAAAACGCGCAGCTTCAAGAACCAACTGTTTAAAACATGCAGCTTCAAGAACCAATCTGTTTAAAATGTGCAGCTTCTGAAATGTATATAAACTCGTGCTACTGTACAATAAATTGACATTGGCTTGTATCACCCTGCGTCCCGTCAATCCATCGCAGCAATGATCCCTGACCAACATGGCACAGACGCTTCCTGGACTTGTTTTGAACAAAAGACAAGGCAGGAATGGTGAAAAATGTAGATGGCACCTTTCAGTCAAGAATGGGTGACTCTGGTAAAGTAGAAATCAAGAGCAAGTCAACAAGACAAACTGTAGCAGGGCTGAGTAGAGAGGAAAGATCCCCTCCACCAACCCTTGGACAGTGCTCTTCCTAATGCAGCCCAGGATGCCACGGGCCTTATTTGAAAGGTGCAAAGCCAGGAGAAGAGGAGGCTTTGGGGACACCTAATAACAGCCTTCCCATATCTTCTTGGGTCATATCAGCAGGAAAAGGCAGCCAGGTTCTTGCCTCTTGTGCGTGATGGGACTGTGAGGGCCAATGGGCATCAGCTGAAGCAGGGGAAGACAATGTCCTTCCCCATGAAGACAGCCAAGCAGTGGAGCAGATGTCCCACAGAGCTTGTGCCATGTCCATCCTTGGAGCTTTTCAAGCCCCACTTGAAGGAAAGCCTGAGCTACTTGCTTCAACCCCATAACTGATCGTTCTCTGAGCAGCATGTAGGCCTGGACACCTCCTGAGGTCCCTTCCAGCATGAATGATTCTGGATCTCCATCCACCATGGATCTTGCCTTCATGATGGCAGGGAAATCACTCAGGTTTCCAGCGGCGGTTGAAGCCTAACAGAAAGTGTGTCAGATGACCTGCGACGTTCTTTTCCCACTCCAAGCTTTGCTGCTCAGATGCAGGGCTGCTTGGCTGCTTCCTATGGATTCCTGTTCTTCACCCTTTCCTACCTTTTTCCCTCCTTTCCCATGCACAATTGCTTCTCGTTGACCACCCCTGTATCCTCCCATGCAAGCAGCCCACCTCTCCTTTCCCTTTCCTCCCTGGCCATTGTCTGTCCCCCTTTGGTGATTCTGAGATTTTCACCATAGGTGGCCACTCAGACAAGGGATTCATCATCCCCCTTGACTCAGCATCATCCCCCTTGACACAGCACTGTTGTGGCCACATCCGGGTTATCTGTGCCTGGGCTTTGAGGTTTCTCCTTCTGGAGGAGTGAGGAAAAACTGGAGAGGCTGTGGAGGATACCTGCCTGGATGGAGCCTGTGGAGACAGACTGAAGGTCCTCAATGTCTTGAGACAGGCAAAGTGGAGCCCCAGAGCACCACAGTAATAACATGCACCTGCTTGAAGGGGGGTGTCAGAGATAAGGGAGTGATTCCTGATAGTGACAGGAAGAGAAAACCTCCGCAAAGTGCTGCTTGGAAAGGTAAGATTGGATGTGAAGAGAAAGAAATGTCCCTCTGAGGGTTGCCCTCTGATGCCAGAGTTCACCCAGAGGGTGCCTGGATTGTCCCATGGCTTTGAGCTTCAAGGAACAAGCAGGGATGAGGGGAGAAACTTGAGAAAAGGCAGAGAAATGCGGGTGTGAGGGCTGGGTAGGAAAGCAAGGAAGAGTCCAACCCCCAGAGTGGAAAGAGGTGCCACATGGACAGTGTAGGGCAACTTGCAGTGGAGATGGCCCAGGGCTGCAGCAAGGCCGAATGGCCCCACAGGGGGCTGAGGCCTCTGTCCCCCTGGCAATGGCAGCTGCCCATGCCACCAAGGCCTGTGACAGGAAACTTGATTTGGAGGGTCTTCTCTTCTGCCCTCCAAGAGCCTGGGGGTCAGGGCTTGGCCTTTCTGCTTCATAAAACAATCCAAATGTGTTTTGCAGCATTACAGCCACCGACACAGTACCTTTGCCTACCTGCAGGTCTGGCCTCTAATTAGCTCCTCTAACGAGTCCATGGGGACACTTTGTCAGCGATGGCCCTCAGCGGGACCCATCAATGTTGGAAGGTATTTTCAGTGTTGCTTCTGACTTACATTCCTTGAGTGGTTGGTTCAGCCTGCTCTCAGTAGCTCAGGTTCATGGCAGGAGCCCCCAATGCCCTAACGAGGTATTTGCCTTTTTGTCATTTCCTTCAAGTCTTGAAGAGCTGTGCCGCTAATTGAATCTGTTCCATTCACGTAGGTAAGAGAGAGGATTTCAAAGTGCATTTGAAAGTAATTATCTTTCATTTCATAGGTTATATTTTGCTCCTTATTAGGTTAGAGAGGAGGTTCTAGCAGCAATCTCCAAGTGATAATGATGCAGAGGATCTCCTCAGGAGGTCTGGACTGGTAGGAATCGCAGTCCCTTGAGGTCTGACACAGGATGGACAACCTTGCTCTGAATGTCCCCAAGACCACCCTTTTTCTCATTGTCCCCTGGGACTCACATCCCTTCTCCTTCCATCAGACTTCTCCCCTCAATTCTGCAGGTGGGTGCTGCAGCTCCTTTGCACCATCCCCACCTGTTTGCCTTAGAGGACTGGCTGCACACAGGTGCAGAAGAATTATTCAGATCTGCAAGCAATGTCAAGAATGATCAAGTGTCATAAATAGGCCAACAGCCTCCACAAGCAGATGCCAATTCCAAGCTGTCTCTGATGAGGTGCCTTTCTGCAAGGGACACTCTCATGAGAAATCTTTTAGGCTGTTAGATACAGAAAGATAGATCTAAACACAAGGGAAGAGCTGGGTAAGGAGACAGTTTGGCTGCAGGAAGACATGCAAGTTTTTCCTTCCTGAAGCTACAAACAGCAGTACAGCTGAGAGGTACCTAAAAGACCAAAGACTAAAGGGAGGAGAAAACTGGTGAATAACTGAAAGAGCCTTTGCTGAGACAATCTGCTGAAAAGATGACTTCAGAAGTCGTCACTGTCTCCTGCCCAGGTGCAAATATGTTAAAGATGAAAGAAAATAAGGGTGTGGTATAACCGTAATAATAATGGTGAAGTTCTGGTATAAAACCAATATTTCCTTGAAGTATCGCTTTTGAAAGCTCCATGAATTGGCAGAGGTCACTTGTGAGAAAGGACAAGTCAATGTTGCAACTGTCTTGGAAGGAGTCCGTAACTGCAGCTCGGGGAACCACAGGCTGCACAAACCCCCATGGTGAGGGGTGTGCCACCAGTTAGAGTCCCCTTGAGTGACATTTCTGGCACCGGAGCGGGTAACTGTCCAGGTGGACTTTCCAAGGGTAAATCCTGCCTCGCCAACCTGACAGCCTGCAGTTGTGCGTGAGGAGCTCCACAGTGGATGTCATTTCCCTCAGCTTCAGCAAAACTCTGGCCATGGTCTCCCTCAGTGTTCTTTTGCCCAAGTGACGCCATGACACTCTCGGTGCATATAGAAAAAGATGGGTAAAACACCAGCTGGATGGTCAGGCTGGGAGAGCAGTGGGGAAGGGCTCACACCCCACCTGGACGCCACTGGGACATACTGGAGCAGTGTGGGCTGAAGAGGGTCCCAATTGGAAAGTCAGCCAAGTAACGACAATCGCACCAATGTGGCTACATGTCATCCTACTTTATGTACCAACTTTGTCATATTTATACTTCTAATACACTGTTCACGCGGCAGCTGCCTGACAGTCATTGGTTGTCGGTTACGTATTCCTGTTACCTGTTGATTGGTTGTCATGCTGCAAGCGCCTAATAAGGATGTGCTAACCTAGCGGTTTTCATATCTTGCTTGGCATCCGGCCTTCTTCTTGTACAATGCTCATTATTCTTCATTCTGCCTATTCAAGGACAGTACAAGATCTTCAAAGTAACTTTGTAATCTGCAGGCCAGGGTTGTCCAACTCCTGCAAGGGTACAGTATGCCCTCGTTCTGCCAAGAATTCCCCTACACATCCCCCTTTTTCTTTTTGGACAACCCAGGCTCTGTCAACAATCAATTCCAAATCTTTCTTCATACAGGAGAAAATACAACAAAAGATAACAAGCACAGCAAAGATAACAACAAAAATTTAATCCCTTCCATCAATAAGGTTTTCTACCAGCCAGTGATTCCCCATCCCTTAATTAAGCCACTCGTCATAAGTATTTTCAGTAACACTGTGTTTCTTCATATTATCTTGCAGTTGGGAAAGCTTTTTGTGAATGGACTCAGAATGATCAGCAAGATTCATAGAGCACATTCCCTCAAAATCCTCACAGCCGTGTCCTTGTGCTAATAACAGAAAATCAACGGCACCTCGATTTTGTCTTAAAGCATGTCGTATACTGTCGACATCAGTGGTGTGTCATCTAATACTCTGGAGGTAATGTTAATTTGTTCTCTCTCCAACAAGCCAACTGTCTCAGCTGAGTGAGAGCCTTGGCAGAAGCAACTTGTGGTGTAAAGAGCGATGCTAAAATGACAGATGGACGTTCCCACAACTCAACATCATCTGTACATTCAGGTCCCAATTGGTATACACTACGTCTGATGCATTTAAACTTGTTACTTATGTTAAGCATTTGATGGATACTAGGGGCAAATAATGTTAGTTTGCCAAAGTAGCATGGTCCTCCCTGTGCCCTTGCAGGTACGGCGGGCCAGGCACCATCTCCGCAAACGAGGAATACTCCCCGAGGCAACATCTTTGCTTTTTTGTTTGTCTCACCAGACCATGAAACAGGCCAAGTCCAACCGTTACAGTAACCGGTGATGTTAGAATGCCAGGGGGACCCAGGTGCAATCCAAGTATTGTAATTTCTTGGTTTGTGGATCCTAAAATTACCTGAGTCCATGTCTTTCTTGTAAAACCCCCAAAACAAACAGTAGTTTCCCGGCATAGATCCTGAGATGTCAAGCTCCTGAGGTTCCATGCCGGTAACATTCAGGCCCTGTGCAATTTGGAACGCTTGAGCCCCCGAGGGGTTCCTTGGAATACCAAGTGATTTCCACCAATCGGCTTGCACAGATCCACTGTTGATGGTGCAAAAGTCATTTGCTGCTTGGTCGAGGTAGTCGGAGTATATTTTACCTGTTGTCCAGTGCCCAAACTCCTTCATATGGTTTAAAGGGACCCCAATCAAACAGGTACGAAATGGGCCAGATGGGGTAGCTAACGATAAGCAAAATGGATCTTGCCCTGTCTTGTTGGCCCAGGTAACCCACATGTTCATTTGTGGTTGGACAGGAACCCATGCTGTTCCTTGTGAGGGCATGCTGATGATTCCTATCAGCCCTACAAGCAGATCAAACAACTTCATTATCTGGCAATCTTGTTCCCAACTGACAAAACAAGCACCACAAGCCAAGAGCTTGTCTTTTCTTTGTAGCTAAAACAACAGGTACGTTTTTTTGTCAAGGCCCACCAAGAGAGAGCTTCTCTTCTGCTGTCAATACTTTCTGGCATCCATATTGCTGGAAAATGTTGATTTGGCTTAAGGTTCAAAAATTCCCTACAAGTATTTTCAAAAGTAATATTAGCAAAGCTCTTTTGACAATCTAAGTACAAAGCATCATCTTCTCGCAAGCGGCTACAGCCTATAACAAAATTCTGTCTACAGTTACCACAACATAATATTATTGCTGCTCGTTCCCTACAGTTTCCACAAAGAGCATTCTTCGTATTATAAATTTTTGTCAAAACAGCATTACAAGCTCGTGACCCAAATGATTGTCTTCTCGCTGCTGTCAACAGCACGTCTTCTATGGTAGGATGGGATTGGCCCAAGTTCTGCACAGAGTTTGTTAAAGACTGGTTGGAGATAAAGCTGTCACCTATATTTTCTCCGTTCCTCTGGAGTTGACATGCAGGGCGGACAAATCTGCTAGGGACCCATAGAGGTCCTTTGTCTGTGGAAACACAAAAATATCCTCTGCCGATGAACAACACTGGACTGGGTCCTTCCCAGTTGCCTGTAGTCATGTTCTTAGAATGAACCTGTAACCCAGGAATGGCCTGTGTTTGACTTCCCTGAATAGCCTGAGGATGTATAACAGCGGGGGCCCTTCTCTTCCTTCTGTCAGGGACAAATAATTCAATGTCAACAACACCTTGTTTAATCGCTTGGTTACATCAGTCTTTTCTGGCGTCTTTCATGTCACTTAGCTGTTGTCCATGCGGCATCACACTCCATTTGATTGGTCCCGGAGTGGCGCCCACACGCTGCTCCCCCCTTGTGCAGGCATCCTGCTTTCTCTCATCTTTCTGTCCAAGTCTCTTACCTCTCTGCGAATGCAGTTTCTTTGTCTCCCTTGGCCTTGCACATGTCCTTCACAACACCTGCAGCTTGTCAGAGCTGCGGCCTGTTATTACAACCAAGTTTTTTGGTCTGGATTGCTCATAATTTGCCAGTGTTCTTCCAGGCACTGCACATTCTTGAGTCTGTTTTGACTTGCATCACCACAATTGGTGACACCAACGTGCTGATGTGACCCAGTAAGGGGTATCCTAAGGAGACCCTGAGACTGTGCCGACATGACCCCGGTAAAGGGTGTCAGGAGCAGATCCTGAGATTGTGACCGGTGGGTTGCTGGGGAGGTGGAGCCTGGTGAAGCGGAATAGCGCAGCGGGGCGGCTGCAAGATCCTGGGAGACCGTGACACCAGAAAGGTGAGCCACCAGGGACAGCATGGGGACTCATTTAAGGGAGATACCATGGTGCTGTCAGTGTGGAAGTTAGTGTTACAGTGTAGGACAAGGCCTCAAGGACAAGAGTCCAAGTACTGATAGCCTGATGAATAGAGACTTGCTAGAACTTGTAGGGCGCAAGCCCTGGGAACAAAGGAACAAGCTAACTGCAGACCCCTGAGCCGTTACAGTTGAGGAGGCAACCAGACGGACAGAGAAACAAGTACCCAGGTAAGGGAACGGATAGCGCCAATATGTAACTTTGTTAATCAAGAAAGCCGCCTAGAAAGAAACCCCCCAGTTTTGGAATAGAAATTGTTGCTATGTCAAAGTAAACTAGTAAGTTCCTGTTGTTCTACCGGTGTGCCTTAAATATCAGCCAATCAGTGTTTTTTACGCTTAAGATTTAACCAAACAGCGTGTAATATGTAGACGGTAGAAACACATATAATTGTAAGAAAATAAACCGACAACTTGCTTGCATCAAGCCGCGTCCCGTCTCTTCATTCGCCGCAAAATGGTGACCCTGATGTGATCCGGTGAAGGATCTGATGTGGAGGGGCTCTCGAATCGCCTAACTGAGTGACATGCAGCGAATCCCACAGAAACTTTGAATGATCTGCTGAAAGGAAGCAGGAGCCGGTCGGCCATAAATCCCTTCGGAGTTGAGAGGTGAGCTGTGGGAAATCCGTAATGGGGAATCAGCTTTCATCCCCAGAAAGAAGCGTCTATGAGCTTATGAAAGGTCTCCTTAACAAACATAAGAAAAGTATTTCTGGGCATGACCTTAAAGCAATGCTTCAGTGGGTGCAAGTAACTATGCCTGCAGTGACCGCAACTACAATTCTCACGCGGGAACTTTGGGACGATACAGGGGTGAAATTGTGGGATTCTGCGACAAAGGGCAATACTGAGTCCCACCATCTGCTCTCTTCGTGGAGACTTATTTTTGAGACTCTGAAAGCACAAAAAGAAAAGGCAGAGGAAGGAGAGGCGGAGGAGTCGCAAGCTCCTATAGACCTGTCCTTATCAGCCTCTAAATCACAGTGCTCTAAACCCCTGGGTGTTAATGCAGTGGAGTATCCGCCAGAAGACGACCCCTTTGACCCGGGACCGGTAGACCCTGAACAAGAACCTGATTTATACCCTCCTGATCTGCGTGATGTGTGGGCAAAAAGAAAGAAACAAGCCTTAAAAGAGGGGGATTTAGAAATGGCTAAAACTATAGTTGCTCCGGTCTTGTAGTAATTTTAATTGTAGTAAGTGGGTGAGAGTCCCACTAAAGTAAGTAAGTAAGTGCACTAGAGAAAGTGTGGGGGAGTCCCACTATAAGTGTATGGTAAGGAGTGGGTTGGAGACCTACCAGTGAGTTTGAGTCTCACTGAGTAAGTCTGTCTGTCAGACACGGTGAAAGCTGCGCAGGGTTGGACTAAAAGGATCCTTGTGGAAGTGGAAGCCTAGGCGTCTGCCCGTAAGACATAAGCGAAAGCTATTGCAGGGTTGGACAAAAGTGGAAACAAGAGAAACTATATGCTATAGTGTTCTCTAAGGTAGTGCCTCTAACAAAAAGTTAGAGGAAGTTTTTGTGTTTGTGGTTTTGTGTTTGTGTATTAAGAAGAAAATTAAGAGGTATAATATTGTGTTATATGTTTGTTTAAAGTAACTGTTGGAAAGTGTGAGTGTGGCTGTAAGGGTGAGACGTGCAATTGAGCACGAAAGCAAGTGTGGAGTGTGGATCCGCGGATCGGAGTGACAGAGTTGAATAATTGTGTATTGTACGGTGAGAGATTATATCATGGCATCTAAGTTAACTTGGTTGTTTAAAAGTAAAAGTATGGGTAATCTTGTTGTAAATGATAAAATCCCGCAAAATTCTCCATTGGGATGTTTGTTGGCACACTGGGGAGATTTGTATGAGGATTTGCCGAAAAGCCAGATGATTGAGTATTGTAAGAATTGGTGGCCTCTGTATACATTGGAAAATCAGGAAAAGTGGCCCATAAATGGAACACTGAATTATAATACTATTTTGCAGTTAATGCTATACTGTAAGAGGGAAGGGAAATGGAGCGAAATGCCATATGTGGATTTGTTCTTTTATCTGAGACAGAGAAAAGACTGGCAAGATGAATGCAAGTTAATTGATAGAGATAATCTTGTGATGGCTGTAACTGCTGATAACAAGAAAGTAAAAAGGTGTTGTTCAACTTGTGAAACTGGAAAAAGTTGCTTAAAGAAGAAAACTGTTATTGAGAGTGATAATGGACCAGAATTAGATATATCCCCTCTTAGGAGAGAAAGGAATCAGAGTCGAGAATTTAGGGCACGAGAACAGGCAACTGAACCGGATAGTAGTGGAACAGGAGATGTGGAAGAGAGATTATCGGAGATTGTAATTCATACTCCTGTTTCACAGAGAACTCGGCAACAGACACAGACTATAGCTCCCCTGCGACAGGGAGTTGGTAATGATGGACCGGTTTACGTGAAAGTACCTTTTACAGCTATGGATTTGATGACTTGGAAGCAGGCAGCAGGAAACTATAGAGAAGATCCTGAAAAGGTGGGCAAGGTGGTAGATACTATAATTAGAACACAGAATCCAGACTGGAATGATTTACAGGTGATCTTGGATAATGTGTTAGACGATACAGAGAACAAATGGTATTAAAAGCCAGTAAAGCACAGGCAGAGTTGGATGTGATGAGTGGAATTACAGGTGGAACAATGGAACAGAATTTTCCATCTGCGGATCCGCAGTGGGATCCAAATAATGTAACTCATAGAGAAAGATTAAGACAGTATCAAAAGTGGGTTTTATATGGGGTTAGACATGCCATGCCTAAATCTTTGAATTGGTCTGAATTATATGAAGTAAGACAAGATAAAAATGAATCTCCCTCAGCATTTTTGGAAAGATTAAAGGAAGCTGCCAGAAAATATACTGATCTGAGTGTGGAAACAGAGGCAGCACAAATGCAATTGGCTTTGATTTTTATGGGACAATCAGCACCAGATATAAGGAAAAAACTTCAGAAACTAGAGGGAGAGAATTCAAGGAGTTTGAACACAATGTTGGAGGTTGCATGGAGAGTATATAACAACAGGGAAAGAGAAGAAAGAAAAACAAGGAGAACAGAGTTATTGGCAGTCATGAGAGGAGCAGTGGACAGAGGAAGGGGCAAAGGAAGAGGACGAGGATTTAATGGAAGGGGAGGTCGTATGCACTATGGCAATCGAAATCCTAATACCCCCTTGAGAATAAATCAGTGTGCCTTGTGTAGAGAGGAAGGACATTGGAAAAAGGATTGCCCTAGGAACAAGAGTGCTTCTCATGACCTTGCCAAGGTGATGATTTTAGATGATTGAAGGGGACCGGAGGGGAACCCAGCTGAACCTCTGGTTAAAATTAAGCTGGGAGATAAAGAAGTTAAATTTTTGGTAGATACAGGAGCAACATTTTCCGTATTAAATACATGTAAAGGAAAAATTGGAACAAAAACAGCCAATATAATAGGGGCAACAGGGAAAGAAGAAAACAGGCCATTTTTACAGCCCCTGGATTTGAAATTTGGAAATAAAATAATTACACATGAATTTTTGTATGTACCAGAATGTCCAATACCCTTATTAGGAAGAGATTTGTTGTCTAAATTAAATGCACAGATTGTTTTTGACGAAGGAGAACTTTTTTTGAAAATACCTGAGTCAAAAACGGGAGAAATCTTGATGATACAAGAAAAAGTAAAACAAGAAATTCCACCGGAGGTGGACTTGGCAGTGATCCCTACTGTATGGGAGACAGATATTCCTGGCAAATCGAAGCTAGCAGAACCGGTTAAAATAGATTTGAAGGAAGGCGCAGGAACAGTGAGAATTAAACAATATCCAATTAAATCAGAAGTGAGACAGGAATTAAAGAAGTTGATTGATAAATTTTTGGAGTATAAAATTTTAGAGGAATGTGAATCTGAGTATAATACTCCTATTTTTCCAGTCAGAAAACCATCAGGTGAATATAGACTGGTACAAGATTTGAGGGCAGTAAATCAAATAGTTAAGGATATTTATCTTGTAGTAGCAAACCCTTATACACTGTTAACAGCATTAAGGGACACTTATCAATGGTTTACAGTGCTTGATTTAAAAGATGCTTTCTTTTGTATACCTTTGGAAAAAGAAAGCAGAAAACTGTTTGCTTTTGAATGGGAAAATCCTCAAACCGGGCGAAAGATGCAGTTGACATGGACTGGATTACCCCAAGGATTTAAAAACAGTCCAACTATTTTTGGAAATCAATTAGCTAAAGAACTTGAAATCTGGAAACAGGATAAATCAAGACCTGGGCATTTACTATTACAATATGTGGATGACATATTGATTGCTGCAGAAGAAAGACTTACCTGTATACAGGTGACTATTGAACTCTTGAATTTCCTGGGACTAAATGGATACAAAGTATCCAGAAAGAAAGCCCAGATAGCCTGCCAGACTGTGATATATCTGGGCTTTGAGATTTCAAAAGGACAACGGCAATTAGGAAAAGATCGCAAAGAAGCTATTTGTGGTATACCTGAGCCGAGAAATATTCATGAACTCAGAGCATTTCTGGGAATGACTGGGTGGTGTCGCCTTTGGATTATGAACTATGGGCTAATAGCTAAACCACTCTATGAGGCCCAAAAGAATTCTCCATTTGTATGGGGCCCACAACAACAAAAGGCTTTTGTAGAGTTGAAACGTGCCTTAATGTCTGCACCTGCTTTGGGACTGCCGGATCTAACCAAAGATTTCCAGCTGTTTGTTCATGAAAGGCAACACCTGGCACTGGGAGTACTAACCCAGAGGATGGGAAGCTGGAAACGACCAGTCGGATACTTCTCTAAACAACTGGACACAGTGAGTAAAGGGTGGCCAAACTGCCTTCGCGCAGTAGCCGCAACAGTGATGCTCATACAAGAAGCTCGGAAATTGACTTTGGGAAGAACAATAACAGTCTATGTCCCACACATGGTGATAACTGTTTTAGAACAAAAGGGGGGACATTGGCTGTCTCCCAGCCGAATGATGAAGTACCAGGTGGTATTGACTGAACAAGATGATGTGATTCTAAAAACGACTAACCTGGTAAATCCTGCAGTGTTTTTAAGTTCTATACAGGAAGAAGGACAACTAGAACATGATTGTTTGGCTACCATCGAGTATGTTTATTCCAGTTGTGAGGATTTGAAAGATGTACCATTGGAGCATCCAGACTGGGAATTGTATACTGATGGAAGCAGCTTTATGGAACAAGGAGTCCGATACGCCGGATATGCGGTAACAACAGACACCAGAGTTATAGAAGCAGGAACATTGGCGAGTACCACATCAGCACAAAAAGCGGAACTCATTGCTTTAATCCGGGCCTTAGAGCTTAGCAAAGACAAGAAAGTGAATATCTGGACTGACTCAAAATATGCCTTTGGGGTTGTGCATGTCCATGAAGCCTTGTGGAAAGAGAGAGGGTTATTGTCCTCTCAAGGATCAAACATTAAGCATCAAACAGAAATTTTACAATTATTGCAAGCAGTTCAAAAACCAGATCAAGTAGCAATCATGCACTGTAAAGCACATCAGATTGGAAATACAAAGATAATAATTGGAAATAATTTAGCTGATAAAACAGCAAAGAAGGTAGCAAAGAGACAAACATCACAAATGGCAATAATTCCTTCTAAAACAGTAACCCTTCCTAGGGAAAAACCGAAATATTCAGAGGAAGATGACAAATTAGGTCAGTTATTAAATGCTAAGAAAAACTTAGCTGGATGGTGGATAACTCCTAATGGACAAGTGGTAATTCCACCTCTTTTAATGAGAGAGATAATTCAAGTAAAGCACCAAGAATGTCATTGGGGGGCAGAAGCTTTAGTAACATCTTTACGAAAACAAGTGGTATCAGTTAAGATGTTGGGAATAGCTAAAATGATAACTGCAAAGTGTAAGGTATGTTTGAAAAATAATCCAATGATTAAGAAAAAGGTTCAAATGGGTAGACTGAAATCTGGTGTAGAACCTGGAGATTATTGGCAAGTAGATTTTTCAGAATTACCCAGACAAAATGGGTATTGGTACATTCTGGTAGGGGTTGATACTTTTACAGGATGGCCAGAAGCCCTTCCCTGTCGCACTACATAAGCAAAAGAAGTGGTGAAGTGGTTATTACAGGAAATAATTCCGAGATTTGGAGTTCCTATTGGAATTTCTTCTGACAGAGGTCCACACTTTGTTGCTGAAGTAGTTCAAAATGTTAGCAAAGCATTAGGTATTAATTGGGATTTACATGCCTCTTGGAGACCACAGTCTAGTGGGAAAGTGGAAAGAATGAATCAAACTTTGAAACGACAAATAAGCAAGATTTGTCAAGAAACCAGTCTAAAGTGGCCTCAGGCACTTCCATTGGCATTATTACGCATCAGGGTACAGCCAAAGAGTGGAACCTCAGTCAGTCCTTATGAATTGTTATATGGAAAACCATATGAATCTCCAGAACCAAATCCAAATATACATGTAAAAGGAAAGCAGGATGTGTATAACTATTTGCTTTCTCTAGGAAAAACTTTGGCTGCAATTCGGCGAGCAGTAATTTGGAATAGACCTTTATCCCTGGAAAATTCAGTGCATGATTTTCAACCAGGAGATTATGTTTATGTGAAGACCTGGACCTCTGAACCTTTGCAGGAACGTTGGAAAGGACCTTTCCAAGTACTGTTAACCACTTTTACAGCTATCAAAATAGCAGAGTCGGAGGCTTGGATCCATTATACTCGAGTGAAGAAAGCACCTATTCCATGGAAGATTATCAACCGTGACCCAAAGACTTTAAAATTGACTTTGAAACATGTTTAATTTTTTGTATCAGATCATAATTGTTTTGTGGATTTTATGTTGGTTGAGTATGTTGACAGGATCATGGGCTGACTTGGTGGACAGGAACAAAAGGCAAATAGAGACAGAACAAGTAATTGAAATTCCCAAACAAACGACTGAGGAAAATTTGATGGTAGGATTGATTAAAGAATTCGCCAATTTACAAAACATCACGCAGATCACTGCTTGTTTGCCAATACCGAGGGCAGTAGGTGAATCTATTCCATGGGGAATCTTAACCATGAACTTGACCAAATTGGAATATGGAAATGAGACTGTGGATTGTAAACAAGAACCTAGAGAAACTTGGGAATTGCAAAAGGTTAAAGTTGGAGAAGAATCACCAGTATATTCAACTATGTGGGAATGTAAAGGACGATTTGTAGCTAAACCAGGATTAGAGGGAGATTTAGGGAACAAGGGATGGTGTTATTATCCTAAAATGGCTACAACAAACACCAGTGTATAGGTAACTGAGACAAAATGTGAGAAAAAGAACCAAACCCTACAGGAAAAGGAAATAGTTTGGGATTCGGTTTGGTCTATGACCTTATATTCCCATTTTCAGTATATGGCAGAAACTCCTTGGTGTTTTACATGGGAAGGAAAAGTTTTTTCAGTATTACCCTGGGTCGACGATAGGTCAACTTCATTAGGAGAGAAGGAAGATAAAATAGTGCCATGGTGGAAATGTGAAAAAGTGTATGATTGCAGTAACACAGACTTAGTAATCCAAAGAATTCCTCCACTGGCCGCTGCTTTAAAATATGGTTGTTTTTGTCGAGGTCTTAAGAACACTCTCAATTTAACCAGCACTTTTACAGTCAGTAGAGGAACTTTGTTTAGTTGTAGAAAATCTACTATTCGAAGTCCCGGACATTTAATTTGGGCATTGAGTGATGGAACCTGGACAACTCATTTACCATTAGATGGTAAAGTGAAACAAATTACCTTAGGCATGCCAACATTGTGTCCGATTTGGAAGAAATCACCATTTAGAGGATCCCTAGAAAATTTAGAACTAAAATGAACAAAGAGATCCGATACAAATGATGATAATTGGAATGAACCCTCTACAGGAGTGAAAATTGGTTGGGCACTTGAATCACTTTTAAATCCTATAGCATCATATAGGAACAGAGCATGGCTTTATAAGTTAACTGGTCAAGTGGAAAAATTAGCAATCGTTACTAAAAAGGGGTTTAAGGAATAGAACATGCAATTACAGGCGACTTCCAGAATGACTCTACAAAATAGAATGGCACTAGATATGCTCCTACTTAAAGAACATGGAGTGTGTGGATATCTCAAGGATAAACTGGACCACTGTTGTATCCACATTCCAAATGTCACTCAGGATGTGGAACATGATCTGGACCTATTGGGAAAAATTGAAAAAGAAACTGAAACTATTCAAAAGGATATGTCAGAAGATTGGCTTGGGAAAATTTTTAATAAATTAGGATGGAACTTAAGCTCTTGGATACAATCCATAATCAAAACTTTGTTTTTGTTATTGATTGTCTTTTTGATGATCATGCTAGTATATGCATGTTTGAAAAAACAGTTTATCAATAGGATTGCTGTCAATCGTATGATTATGAGAGAAGTGCCTACTAGTCCACCAAGATACAGCCCACCACCAAAATATGTTGAAACAAATGACATGTAAATAGTGTGAAAGTATTGAAATAATGATTTTCAACACTTTCAAAGGGGGGAAATGTTGTCGATTTGTTAAAGAGTTGAGATCAATTGATTTTATTGGTTTGATTATCTGATTTTATAGAGTTATTTTATAGAATAGAAATATAGGAAGATGATTATTTAGTAAAAGTAGTTGTGAGACCCTTTATACATTTTGTACTAAGGCCAGAAGAATGGGTTGGAATCATTGTTGAAGCTTAAGTAATAATGTAGGGTTTGAAAGGTTTCTTTGTATCTAACTAGTCTTCTGTATAAAGAAAGTATATTGAGATGTCAGAATGTAGGATTAATGGGAACTGGGGAGAGTCGACTGGAACAGCTTGTAGTTACCTGCCAAGAAACCGTGAACTTTAGTAAAAAGTAATTCCGGCAGGGGGAGATCGCGACCACCGACTCATATACCACCTACCCAAATCGTACCCCAGACCCATTACTGGACCTTTCTAAGCTTTATTGCGCAGAATCGGATATGGGAGGAGAATATGTTAATGATTTTTGGGAAATGTTATGATTATGCATGAATAATTAATGAATACGTATGAATAAGCTCTATATATGGAATCTGCTTTTGGGACCTGGCGTGCGTTGATCGTGAGAGGACTCACTCACGCACCCGGCCATCAATAAAGAAGTGTCTGCTTATCTACATCACATTGGTGTCGATAAGTTCTTCATTCCGAGATTTCGGTAACAATGGTGGTGTCATTCGAGGTATTATGGAGGGAGCAGATCCCCCACACCACTGGCGGGTTGTCACACCTTACTGCCAGGGCCACCCAGGGGTCTCGCCCCCAAGGGGTGGTCCCTGCTGTCCCTGGGATGGAGGCCAGGTTTGTGGGATCGTCGGCTGGGCCATAAAGTTGGTTGCTTCCCTCGGGGGCAACGGGTTCGGGAGCGACCCCCCCTGTCTGGGGTTGGTGTAATGGGGCCGCCTGACATCCCAAGTGGGAGAGGGCTGTGTGCGGCCCGGGGGCCCCCTCCCTTTCCCGTTTCCCTGCTTTTTAAGCCTGCATTCCTTCGCGAAGTGCCCTCTCTTTCCGCAGGCCCAACACGGTCCTTTAGATCGGTTTTGTGGGAGGAGCGCCATCGGCGAGTCTCCGAATTGGGGACAATTGGTCATCACATGGCCTGGTTGGCCACATTTGAAGCATGTCATCACGCTAGCCAGTGCACGAACAGCCACTTGGATTGGGGCCAGGTGTTCCTCGCTCACAACATGTTTAATCATGTCCGCGAGACTTGACCTCGGTGGCAGTGATTGCAGGATTTCTTTGGTTTTTAGATTAGACTGTTGCCGCAAACAGTCTGCGATGACTGGGCCTTTCGCCTCCGAGGGCAGGGCCGAAGAATTGACTGCTGCTTGGAGGCGATCTATAAACTGTGTAAAACTTTCACTTTCTTTTTGTTTTATTGTGGACCGTGGTGATGGCTTGGCAATAACTCTAGAGGTTGTGCGAATGGCCTCTCTAGCTGCACAAGTAGTTGCCATAACTTCATGGGCCCGCAGGCCCTGGGCTTGTGCTTGGGGGGTAATCATTGTTGGGTCTGTACCCATCAACCGCTGTAGGCTGGAGCCGTGTAGCGGATGATCCGCTCCGGTTACTCGGGCTAACTGCCTCGCACAGTTCTCCTCCCATTCTTGTTTAAACACAATCACCCCTGCCCCATCAAAAATCAACCTACAAGTTTGTTTTATATCAAACGGGAGCAAATCATCTCCCCCAAAAACCCCATCTATGAGGGTGGAGACCATGGCCGAATTGAGTCCTTTGTCCGCGATTGCTTTAACAATCGCTTGTATATCCTTAGGGCTTAAGGGGGAATGGACCCTCTGTCCCCCGTCCGTCACTCGGACCGGGAATGCTAGTGCGTCCGATGGGGCCCAATCGGCACATGCAATTTGTATTTTTCTCCAATCTGTGAGAGGAATTTCTGTCCCCTTATTTCTTTCTTTCCCCGTGAGTGGTGATATTTTGGTCTCTGTATTTGCCAGCCAAGTCTGCCATGCAGAGTCTGAGCCGGAGTCAGAGCCCGACTGACTGCTCTCTTCCGGGTGCTGGTGGTATGTGGTCGGGCTTCGGCCCCTCCCTTGCCTTGCGTAATCGGGCGGTTCTTTCCCTTTCTGCCCGCCCCGCCTTCCGCTTGGGGCGGCGCCTGCCTTATAAGGGCAGTTTTGGGGAGGGCCATTCTGATTGGCTTTCTGCCCCTCGCTGGTGCTCTTTTCCCTTTTTTGGTCGTGCCAATCACTCTTTTCCTTCCCATTCCCCTCCCCCTCCCCTCTGTGTGCGCCTGTTAACTCTAGCGCTCCCTCCCTGCTCCCGCCGGGGGCGGTCTGGCCCCGCCCTTCCCCTTGCTGCTCGGCGCCATCTTGGGGCGCACAGGGCGGTGGTTCAGTCCGTGTAGTTTCGGCCTCGGCTTTCGCCTCAGCGCCCCTGGCCTCTGCAGCCAGCTTGCCCCAAAAGGAGTCCGCCGAGGGTCCTGTGGGCGAGTTGGAGACGGAAGAGTCTGTTGGACGCTGAGTGGGCGCGTCACTGTTCTGTCGGCTTTGAGGGTCGGCGGAACCCTCCTCAGCCGGGGGGCGTGAGGTTTGCGTAGTCGCCCCAATCCCCACCCACGGGGTGTTTAACAGACAATCCCTGGCAGCTTTCCAGGTCTCCTGCTCGTGTCTAGCTTTTTGGAGAGCCTGGACGACTTTCCCCCACGCTTTCAGATTTTTCCCGCTACCAGTAGACATCGATTCGTCACATAAAGCATGGCAGCATTTGTCCCACACATCTGGGTGGAGTATATCCACCGGCTGGTCAATGACCCCAAGCTCTAAAAGTCTCGCAACTGCGAGAGTAAAATCTTTGGGCTTACAAGCAATAACCCACTGCTTACGCAGCTGTAATACGACCTTCACAAGAGCTTCCATCCTCTTGGTTGGTCCGGGAGCATCCTCCCCGCCGGGCTGGTCCTGCCGCTCCGGCCGCCGTTTACCCGATTCCAGGTGAATGTTCCCGGGTTTCGGCACCACTTGTTGCCTTCGCAGGCGCGCGGTGACCTGGTTCAGGAACGGCACGGCAGCCAATCCCTGGCCGCGCGGTCCATCAGCTCACAGACACCAATGTGGTGGATGGCAAATGGCGTTTATTGCTGAGCGGCGCGGCACTATATAGCCTAGGTTTACAGTGTCACTTCCGTCTGCTTACATCATAAGCTACAAGCTGTTGGCTACCTGGAGGGGGGCCCTGTGTTTCCGTACAGCGCGACATCTTCCGGCTGCCAGGCCCTACCTAGCAACACACGTGTCTGCCAATACCAGGAGGAGGAACTGGGTGATGGAGCTGCTCTTGGACATCTGCTGCCTCCAACCATAGGGTCCTCTTCATGAAGCAAACATAGTGACAAGTCAGGAAAGACTTCTGTGAGCCAAGTGAAAGCTGTTTCTCCTAGAACTGCTCCCAGTGCCCCATGTCCCCCCCTCTGCCATTCCTAGGAGAGCTCCCTTCCGAGCCGTGGCTGGAGCTGTGCTGAGTGCTGGCCGAGTGTGCTGTGAGGAGCAGGGGCTGTGCCCGCTGGCTGCCCAGCAGTGAGCCCTGCTCTGCAGCAGGGGCTTCATGGGAACCCTGGGGGCAGGGGCCAGTCCTGGCCTTGCCCTGGCTCAGCCCAAACTGCTCCCAGCGCAGAAGGGCCTGTCAGCATCGGCTCTGCCCGTGCTGAGCAACGGCCATGGCCAGAGTCAGGTCAGGAGGGCTTTGTGCTGTGCTCAGGGAGAGCAGAGTGAGTGCTGAGAGGCAAGGGGACTGTCTGTGCCTGAGGGCAGAGGCAGGCACTCTGCTCTCTCCATCCCTCTCCTTCCCAGCTGCCCGGCAATTGCTCCTTTCTTAGATGGAGAGTGATCACACTGCCATGTGACCCTGACAAGCAGCCAGGCACTGCTGAGAGCAGAGGGATCCACTGCAGAGAACAGAATGCCTCATCCCTTCCCGAAGGCTCAGCACCACACTGCTATCCAAGGACACCCAGGGCTCACTGTGTGCCCTGGCAGGCACATACAGCTTCGGTCGACACCTGAAATAGGTAGTCAAGTGTCCTGACCATGGCAAGTTGTTGCAGCAGACTCAGCTCCTTCCCCAGCCTCACAGACTGCATTGCCCACAGCATCACAGGTTAGGGGAAAGCTGGGACACCTCCATGCTAGAGGACATGTCATGCTGAGGACCCACAAGGTCTGCGCCTGAGCCTGCAGCTGAAACCCCTATTGCCAGAGAGCCTGTCTGCAATGCCAATAGCATCTGAGCAAGGCCAGGAGAGAGACAAAGGGACACTCGGGAACTCCTTCCCCTTCCCCAGCCCGGCACACCACCTCCCACACAGCAGCAGTGCAGGACAGTCACCCTCAGGCTCTGCTCAGCGAGAAATGGCAGCGTGGCAGCAGGAGAGATGCACTTCATCCCTTCTGCTGCTCTGCTGGACCAGGACCTGTTGAAACACATGAAACCAACGGTCTAAAGGCTGTGCTGGGTGGGAGAGGAGAGCAGAGGTGTGTTGCTCAGGGAAGGCACCTGCACGGCAGACCATGGCCAGGAGGTGCCCCTATCTCCCCTGCATCAGGGTTCCCCTCAGCATCTCCCCCCTCCCTGCCCAGGGCTCTGCTGCCTGCAGCTGTCCCTGCCAGCAGCTCTCTCTGGCCCCAGGGCTCTTCCCTGCCAGCGCTCACAGAGCCCAGCTCAGCCCCTGTGTGCCCAGCTCTGCCCTGCAGCCGCTCTCTGTCTGCAGGCAGGAACAAACAGCTCCCCCAAAGCCTGAGGGAAAAGGAGAGCTGATGCTGGTTTCATCTGCAGCGTGCTGGGGAGGGAAGGCACTTGCTCAGCTTCCTCATCAACCTCCCTGTGATGCTTTCAGCATCTCAGCCCCTGCTCTGACCTGCACAGCTGAGTTTCCATTGCCACCAAGCGGAGCCACGGAAAAGTGGCAGCAGAGATTCAGGCAAGCACAGAGCCAAGCAGTGAACCCCTGCCATGAACGTGCTCATGGAAAGTCCCCTTGGAAATGACCTGGAGATGTGAACAGCTCTGATATATGCAGCACCAACACAAAATCACTGAGACCTTGTCCTGCTGGGGGTCGCTCCCTCCACGCCACCTTTTGCCCACAGCAGCACAGGAGCTCCCCGGCAGGCTGAGAGCTGCCCCTGGCAGGCGGCAGAGCCCCTGCCCCAGCACACAGCCCCCGCGGCTGCAGGGACCCTGCTGGCAAGGACAGCCCTGGGCACCCCTGCCTGCACAGCCACCTTCACAGCCCTGCAGCCGGCCCTGGCACAAGGCAGCCCACATGCCCTGGCCCTCCCACGCTGCAGCAGGGAAGCCCTGCTCTGCAGCACACTGGCCTCCTCCACAGCAAAAGGCTCCCACACGGTCCCACAGGCTGGGGGGGCCCCAGCTGCTGCAGACCCGGCTAGCAACTGCAGAGGCATTGCCCTGCAGCCACACACTTACCCGCTCAAGGGCTCTGCAGATTTCTCCAGCAGGGAGCTCTCAGCAGCCTCCCACCAAGGTCTGCTTTTGAGCTCTCCCTGCCTCCCTCCTCTGCCCCTCTGGGCTCCCTCCAGCTGTCCCTGGGGCTGCAGGGGAACCTGCTGGGCAGCAGGATGAGGCAATCCCTCATGGGCCTTGCCTCACCTGGGGGGACACACTTATTTCCAGCACTGGCAATTCCCTTACTAGGAAAAGTTTTCTGCATGAGCATCAACTTTTGTTAACCCTTCAGTAGCCAGCACAGAAGGAAGACTGCAGCAAAGGATCCAAGTACTCCTAACGGAGCGTGTGTGTACGTGTGTGTCTGGTGGTTCTGCAGGCAGGGCAGGGAGGATGTCCTCAGTGCTTCAGTAAGCCCTGCAGAGCCCATTGCAGCACTTCATTGCACAGTCCGAGGGCTCAAGACTCAGCTCTCCTTTGCCCAGGCCACGTCTCTGCTCTGAAGCAAAGCCTTTGCACCCACGGGCTCGGGGACACTTGGTACCAGGTTGCCTTATGGCCAGGCAGAGCTGGGCTGGTGCCACAGCTGGGGGGCTTCAGCCCAGATGTGCAGCAGTGCCCTCAGCCAGGGGCCCACGCAGAGGCAGCTGGAGCCCGTCCTGTTGCAGACAGAGCTGTGACACTGAGGGAACCAAGTGCCAGGGCAGGTGGCAGAGCTCAGCACAGCTGCTCGGCAAGGACAGCAGCCTCCAACAGGTCCAACATTGAAAATGGAGTTTATGCTTGTGGGGCAATTCCAGGGCACCCGAAGGAGCGTTCCCTCCTTCTGCACAGGCCACAGCCTGCCAGTGTGTGACCTGGGGCCTGCACTCTGCTGCTCTCCTGCCTCACTCCCCCTGGGAGATGAGACTCCACCGTTTCTTTGCTCCTAGGACCAAGGTGGACACGAATGATGCAGGGTTTCAGATCCAGGGGAGCATCACAGCTGCTGGCCCATCTGGCAGCTGTGCTAGAATGCCGATGCAAAGAACCTGCAGACACCTAAAGGAGCATTGTCACTGTGCTGCCCTGTGACTGTCGGCGGGTGGTTACTTGACCACTGGCTTGCAGGATCCCACCAAGCCTCTGTCTCGCTGCTCCCCTCCTTCTTCACTCACCTTGATGTCTATAGGGTTGTTCTCTCACATAATTCTCACTCCTCTCCCGTTGTGTTTTGTCCTTTCTGCCATAGGGTATCACAGAGGTGCCACTAGAATTGCTTATTGGCTCAGGTTTGGGCAGGGGCTGGTCCATTTTGGAGTCAAATGAAAGTGGCTGTTATGGCCATGGAGTCAGCTCTTGGTCTCTCCTCACCTCTGCCAGCCCTACAAACACCTCCAAACCACTCCCAAACCCCTGCCATGTAAACACACAGGATCTCTAAATTCCCCAAGAAGATGTCAGGTTATTGATCCTAAGGCTTCCTCACGCTGCTTAAATAAGACTTTTGCCCTTCCTCTCCCTGATTTAGGTTATTTCAGAGCAGAGTTACCCTGAACCACACCTGTGTCACCTGGGCCAAGCTCAGACATGTAACAACAAAAATAATAATGGGTACCAAGTGTCCAAGGTCACACGCCAGCAAAATGTTTGGCTGCAGAGCATGCTGGGGTGGTGGGCAGAGTTCACTGTGACGGTGAAATGAGATGTCCCTAAGGAGAGCAATCCATGCTGTCCCTGGGACCAGAGACATGCAGGGCTGGACTGTGCAGTGCTGCAGGAGAAGGCATTGCTGCCAGTGATGCCTCTGCAGCCCCAGAGGACATGTGGTTCCGGTGAACCTTATACCCAGAAAGGACAAGGTGCTTTTGATTGTGTCCTTGACCATGGACATCCCGTGATGCAGGGACACTTTGAAAATCATTGGTCTGTTTCTCTATTGCCTCAGCACAGCGATGACTTTCAACAGTGCTGGCTAACTGGGGAGGCCCAAGAAGGCTGAATGTTAGTCAAGTGGTGCCCACCTACAAGAAGGGTAGGAGGGAGGATCGGGATAACTACAGGCCTGTCAACCTGATCTTAGTGCCAGGGAAGGTTGTGGAGCTGATCATCCTGAGCGCCATCGCACAGGAGCCGCAGGAAAACCAGGAGGTCAGGACCAGCCTGCATGGGTTTATGAAAGGCAGGTCCTGCCTGATGAACCTGATCTCCTGCTGGGACAAGGTGACCTGCCCAGTGGATGAGGGAAAGGCTGTGGATGCTGTCTACCTGGACCTTAGGAAAGCCTTTTGGCTCCACCTCCCACTGCATTCTCCTGGAGAAACTGGCTGCTCATGGCTTTGGTGGGTGTTCTCCGTGCTGGGTTAGAGCTGGCTGGACAGCCAAGCCCCAAGAGGGGGAGTAAATGGAGTGACATCCAGGTGACAGCCCATAAGGAGTGGTGTTCCCCAGGGCTCAGTGCTGGGGCCAGTCCTGTTTCAGAACTTTATCAACGATCTGGATTGAGCGCACCCTCAGTGAGTTTGCATACAACACAAAATTGGTTAGCAGTGCTGATGTCCTTGAGGGCAGGAAAGCTCTGCAGAGGCATCTGCACAGGTTGGACCATTTGTATGAGTCCAATTGTATGAGGTTCAACCAGGAGAAGTGCCAGTTCTGTACTTGGGTCACAACAGCCCCACACAAGGCTACAGGCTTGGGCCAGAGTGGCTGGAAGGCTGCCTGCTGGGGAAGCACCCTGAGGGTGAGGGTTGACAGATGGTTGAGCATGAGCCATCAGTGTGCCGGGGAGGCCGAGAAGGCCAATAGCATCGTGTCTGGTATGAGAAACAGTGTGGCCAGCAGGACCAGGGCAGTGATGGACCCCCTGCACTCAGCACTGGTGAAGCCACAGCTTGAACACTGTGTTTCCATTTTGGGCCCCTCCCTGCTCGAGAAACGCCGAGGATCATGTCCAAGAAGGGCAACAAAGGTGGTGAAGGGATTGGAGGCCTGGTCTGTTGAAGAGTGTCTGAAAAGACGGTTTTCTTTGGAAAAGAGGTTTTACTCTGGAGAAGAGGAGACTCAGGAGGGATCTTACTGCTCTCTAGAATTACCTGAAAGGAGGTTGTAGATGAGTGGGGGTAGGTCTCTTCTGCCACATAACAAGTGACAGAACAAGAGGAAATAGCCTCTAGTTATACCAGGAGAGGTTTAGATTGCATATGAGGAAAAACATCTTCACTGCAAGGATGGTCAAGCATTGGAACAGGCTGCCCAGGGAGCTGGTGGAATCACCAGCCCTGGAGATGTTTCAGAAAGACATGGACACAGTGCTTCGGGACATGATTCAGTGATGGAATTGGCTGCCCTGAGGTAATGGTTGAATTTGATGGCCTTTAAGGTCTTTTCCAACCTAAATGATTCTCAGTTCTTATGCTTCTGTGATTTATTGCAAGCCTACCGAGACACGTTGCTGAGCAAGCTGGTCTAGCTCACCCTGCTTCAGTTGGCGGGCTGGATACAATGATCTCCAGAGGTCAGTCCAACCTGGAAAAAAAAAGCCATACAGCTATAAGAGCATATATAAAAAATGTCAAGACAACTACGGAAATTCATGTGAAGAATATTTCTCCACACAAATGGCTTGTGGGAAATGCATTTGATAAATCTGAATGAAACAAGGCTGCTTTTTCTGTGGCCAGGTCATGGGTTAGAATGAAGGTGACGGAGGGGTGTGTTATGAGGAGGACAGCTGATTCTCAGGAACTCCTCATGCAGGAGGACGTGCCTGGCTGTGAAGGGGCCTGTGAGGTCAGTCCTGTCTCTGGAGTCGACAGGCCAGCAACAGGAACATGGCTGGGAAAGTCCTTCTGCCAAGCTACAGCACAGGACCTCTCCAGGGAAAGGGCTGGGGTACAGGCTGTCATGTCCATGTTTCCTGTGGACATGACAGGACAGCAGCAGGCATGTGGCTTGGTCACGTCTCTGGGAGAAGCTGAAAGGCAGCAGCAGACATGTGGTTTAGAAGACCATGTGGAGGTGACTTCACTTTTTTGAGGGGAAAGACCACCAAAAATAGCTATTGAGTTAGGTTTGGAGGGTAGTTCCTGAGGTGGTAAAGTTTTCCTGCGTAGTGGGAAAAAAGAGGAGAGAGGAAAAGATTTCACAAAGTGTAATGTTGCAAATGGAGAGTGGCTATCGGGAGGAAGAACTGTCACTGCAAGGGTCCTGCTGCGGTGCAAGGGCTCAGCCAGAGGGAGCCTGGATCAGCCCATGGTTTGTGTTTCAAGGAACAGCCGGTGAGAGTGGAGGTACCTCAGCGAAGGTATGGCAATGTTGGGGTGAGAGCAAGGCAGGGCAGCGAGATGGTGCCTACAGCCTGCAGGGAAACAGGGGCAGGGCTCCAACCATGCAGGACAGCCTATGGTGGGGATGGCAGAGGGCACTGGCAAGGCTGGAAGGCACCAGTAGAACCCAGGTCTGTGTCCCCTTGGCTGTGGCAGCTGTCTCTGCCTCTGAGGGCCATGACAAGACATGATGTCCTCACGGCACGGGGGCATCGTTGCCTCCTTGCGGCCCCATGGGGAAGCTGGAAGTTGCTGTGCCATTGCTGTCCTTCACTGGGCATTGGATGCCCACCTTCCATGGTCCCCAGGAAGAGCCCTGAGCCCTGTGTGAGGGACAGCACCGACCTCCCCACAGGCTGCAGGTCACGGCTTGGCCTTTCTGCTTCATCAAGCAAGCCAAGGCTTTGCTCAGCAGCAGAGCTGCCTGCACAGCGCCTTTGCCTTCCTGCACTCACAGCCTCCAAGGATGGGCTCTAACAAGGCCATGGGGAGGCTTTCTCAGCCATGGCCCTCAGCGGGGCCCATTAACGCTTCCAGGGGCTGTGGGCTTTGCTCCTGACTTGGTGTTCTTGAGAGGTTTCTTCAGTCTCCTCTGAACACCTGAAGTCCACAGCACCACAGACACCCTGGGCTCATGACGAGGCAGAAAGCCCTTTTGAGCCCTGTCTCTTCCATCAGGGACATCTGGTCTTCAAGGCTTGAACACTTAATAAGTTTCAGAAGTATAGTTAAAGAGGAAGGCAGGTAATGACCACTATGGAGAAGTGATAGTAGACTTTTCCAATTGCTACTGATGCAGCATGCCTCCTGAGGAGTTGTGCAGAGGTGGGAAAAGCAGTCCCTGGAGCTAAACACTGCGTGGACAGCCTCACTTCTCACCTCCCCAGCCCCACTGTTTGCGGCGAATGAAGAGACGGGATGCAGCTATGATGCAAGCAAGTTGTCCATTTATTAGTGATTTTCTTACAATTATATACGTTTCTACCTTCTACATATTACACACTGATTGGTTAAATCTTAAGCGTAAAAAACACTGATTGGCTGATATTTAAGGCACACCGGTAGAACAATAGGAACTGATTAGTTTACCTTGACATAGCAACAATTTCTATTCCAAAACTGGGGGGTTTCTTTCTAGGCGGCTTTCTTGATTAACAAAGTTACATATCGGCGCTATCCGTTCCCTTACCTGGGTACTTGTTTCTCTGTCCGTCTGGTTGCCTCCTCAGCTGTAACGGCTCAGGGGTCTGCAGTTAGCTTGTTCCTTTGTTCCCAGGGCTTGTGCCCTACAAGTTCTAGCAAGTCTCTATTCATCAGGCTATCAGTACTTGGACTCTTGTCCTTGAGGCCTTGTCCTACATCTCCCCCTTCCTGTTGCACAAAAAGAACCCCTGAAATTGAACGAGTTATTAATTTGTGTAAGCATTGTAAAAGACAAGGTATAAGTAATAAAACAAACAAAAAAGCATCTAAAGCATATATAATCATCTTCACTAAACTTCTTAACCATCCTGAAATGCCCCAACCACTGAACAGTTTATCTAACCAGTCCCAAGTATCACTTCGTTGAAGATGAGAAACTCCATCCTTCAGTCTTTGGATGCTAGCATGAATTGATTCCGAATGATCTGAAAGGTTCATGCAACACATCCCTTCAAACTCTTCACAACCATGACCTTGTGCCAGAAGCAAAAAATCTATTGCAGCTCTATTTTGTAATGTCGCATGGCGAACACTATCAACATCTAATAAAAGACCAGACAATGCACTGCTTGTGGCATTAGTTTGTTTGGCAAGCCAACAGCCAAGCTTATCTAATGTTGCTAGAGCCTTTCCTGCAGCAGCTCCAGGCAACAGAAGAGATGCAATAAAGCGTTGGCCAAAGGACCAAAATTGCATGTTATCATCACAATCGGAGGCAAATGCATGAACGCCACGCTTTGTCCTTCGAGAGTAGCGATGTTGTAAAATCATAGATGTGTTAGGAGTCGGGACGGAAAGTCACCCTAAGCTACACGGACCTTCTTTTATATGAGAAGGAATGACAGGCCATGCTCGATCACCACAAATAAAAAATACTCCAGCAGGTAGTGAGAGCGGAGCATTGCTGGATTTAGACAAGTTGTTAGCAGTGTAATTACACCAGATACTTGCATTTCTAAAAACAGGATGAATAGGGGAAACGTCCCATGCCCTAGATTGATTCTTTCCCGTGTAGTTAAATTTTATGCAAAAATCCATTTTTACTGAACCAAGGAGTTCAATTTCCTGCGGTTCCAGAGTAGCCAGTGGGAGATGGGGTATCCATACATCCCAATTGTCTGTCACATGTTTTGATACGTTTTTGGGTGGAAAAAGACTTTGAAGGTTTTTAGGTATAGGCCATTCATCTAATGGTAAGCCCACAAGACATGTGGAAAAAGGCTGATCCAGAGTGGCCATAGCAAGACACAGAGTATCCTGTCCAGTCAAGTTCGCCAACGTGACCCAAACGTTTACCTTTGGTAGAAAAGGGGGATAAGAGCTACCTTCAATAGGCCAAGGTCCAGGTATGAACATCATTATCCATATTACTGACAATGCTTGTTTCTCTTTTTCTTTTTCCATTGTCGTTTTGCAACCAGCCATTCTTCTGGTCGTACTGTCCACGACCGAGGCACTGCAATTGATTGTCCACACTCTAATCCTACAATAATGTTCTTGTTAATAATATAAATTCTGCTTGCTAATACAATATATTGAAACAACAACCGTGCGATAGCCCATACTTCTAGCAAAAACTAAGTTTGGCAAAATCTCAGAACCTAACCCTATAACTCCCTCTAATTCCAAAAGAGGTTTTCCCATAAAACGTTCGGCCCACTGTATATGATTAAACCTTAATATTTGATTATTACACTCAGAACACATCCAATGACCCCATTTGTCCCTTAGTCTTACAACTCGCCAGCGATCGTGATCACAGAGTTCACAATGAATCTTGATCCACGGTCGACAAGATGGTCCATGTTCATAGCAACATAACTGTAGAAATCGAGGCGCTGTCCAATCTGGTTCATGAGAGTGTCATTGAAAGTTGATGCAATGGAAGATAATATCTGCTAGTGGTGCCGTCAGTGCGTTGGGGATCTGGTCTGGTCCAAACGTATTACCTTTGTTAAGTGGTTTGATCCAGGGCAATATTGTCCGTTCCAAGCACTGTAAAAAGCGAAATCTAGATGCTATATCCTGAATTTGGTTACCTGACATTAATACAAAACAGAAATCATCACGCAGTTTTTATTTCATTCTGTAGGGTCGGTGTCGGTATCAGTTGTCTGCGGTAAAGGTTCACGGAAAGGTCGTACATTCTTTGCTGGGATCCATCTGGGTCCTTTTTCTGTGGAGACACAAGCATAACCTTTTCCCCATGTCACAAGAGGATATGGTCCCATAATTTTACCTGTTTCTGGATCTTGAACCAATATCGGGGCTTTAACCCGTGCCTCGAAGGAGGTATTTGCAGTAAAATGTCGAACTATCGGTGGGTTGTTATCTATTAAAGAACAATTTAAAAAATTGAAAACATACAATGCTTTCTGTAACCGTTCCTCCGGAATAGCCGTTCCCATTCCCTTTCCCCCTTTTTGTTGTGGTAATAGACGTTTTAGAGGCTGATGAGACCGTTCAATGAGAGATTGACCCAGTGGGGGAATGAGGAATGCCAGGAATGTGAGTTATACCCCATAGGGCAAAAAAGGTTTTTTATAGTTGTTGAAACATAAGCTGGACCATTATCTGTCTTTATCTTTGAGAGAATACCCAAAGTAGCAAAAGCACGCATTAAATGTCTACGAACATCTCGTGCCTTTTCTCCTGTGTGAACAAGAGGCAAACAAGGCACCTGAAAATGTACCAATGGAAGAGTGGATATATTTAAGGTTACCAAATTCAGAATCATGTGTGCCATCTGTTTGCCATAATTGTAGGCTTTGTAATCCTCTAGGGTTAACTCCTGCAGCAATTGATGGGAAAGAATGTTTTTGACAATCAGGACAGACAGCAAGAATATTTGACGCTTGTTGAGAAGTAAGGTCAAACTGTCGTTTAAGAGCTCCAGCATTTTGATGGAAAAAAAAGTGACTCAGTTTAGCTTGTGCAATGCGGTCTGGCAGTACTTGAACTGGTAACGTCAATAGATCAGCTCGTCGATTGCCTTCTGCAAGAAAACCAGGTAGTGAGGTGTGAGACCTAATATGCATAACAAAATAAGGCGCAGATCGAGAGTCCAAAAGGAAAATAAGTTCCTGTAACAGGGTAAAAAGTTGTGAATGTGAAACATTCCGCAGCACAGAAGCTTCGGCTCGTGTAACAATACCTGCATCATAAGCTGACTCAGTAACAAGGTTGAGCGGTACGTTCCATTTTCGGAAAACGTGAACAACTGCATTCAGTTCTACTATTTGAGGTGAACCGGAGACTGTCTCTATGTCCGAGTCCCATCGTCTCCGTTGATCATCCCACCATAGCAGAACAGATTTATGTGATTTGCCTGATCCATCTGTAAAGACAGTAAGCGCCTGTAAAGGTTGTTCGCTTCTTTTGGGTTTTAACATCAGACGGAAGTCAATGTTAAACAGTTTGTGTGAAGGTGGATGGGAAGTTATTTGACCCGTTTAGTCGGCAAGTGCCATAACAAAGGTGTCTGATTGCTGATAAAGCCATTGTAAGTATACTGTTGTAATTGGTAGACAAATGCAGACAAAATCCTTCCCTGATAAGGTTAACAGGCGTGATCTAGCTTTAACAATCAGAGAGGCAAACGTTTCCTGTTGTGTCCAAATAGTTTTTGTAGACTGGTTAGGTAAAAAGATCCATTCAATAATTAACAAGGGGTCTGAGTTCTGAAGGTCCCATTGAAATATCAGGGCATGAGGCTGTCGAGCAGGGTTTAAAATAATCAAGTAAAAAGGTAGTTCAGGGGCCCATCGGTGGGCCTGTCGAGAAGCGATAGCTGAGGCAACCTTTTGTAAAGATGTATCTGCTTCAGAGTTAAGATTACGTGGAGAACAAAGATTGGTGTCCCCTTTTAGTAGTTCAAACAGAGGACCCAAGTCTGTATTAGAAATTCCCAATAGTGGTCGAACCCAATTTATCGTTCCCAGTAATTTCTGTGCATCATGCAGGTTTCTTACATTGGTATTGATCTGCAATGGTTGAGGAACAATAGTTTGTGCTCTTATTCGCCAGCCCAGATATTTCCAAGGGGGAAACTTCTGGACCTTTTCTGGTGCTATACAGAGACCTGCCGAATTCATGGCATCTGTGACAAGGGCTACAGCTTTCTCCATGACTTTGTGATGTTGTGCTGCCACTAAAAGGTCATCCATATAATGATACAATAACACAGTAGGCATAGCATTTCGGACAGGACTGAGTCTTTTCGCAACATACCATTGACACATTGTAGGGCTATTTTTCATACCTTGTGGCAGTCCAACCCACTGATATCTCTGCAACGGAGCTTGCATGTTGATGCTTGGAATTGAAAAGGCAAATTTTGGGGCATCATCTGGATGCAACGGGATACTGAAAAAACAATCTTTAAGATCTATGACAGTTAGATGCCAATGTCGAGGGATCATAGTCGGGGATGGGAGCCTGGGTTGGAGGGCTCCCATATCTTCCATAGCATCATTAATTTTTCTGAGATCATGGAGCAAGCGCCACTTGCCAGTTTGTTTTTTAATAACAAAAACTGGTGAATTCCATGGGCTAGTAGAAGGTACAAGGTGTCCTTTGGACAGTTGTTCTGAGACTAAGTTTTGAAGTGCGTGAAATTTTTCCAAAGGAAGGGGCCATTGATCCACCCAAATAGGAGCATCAGTTTTCCAGGTTATTTTTAGGGTGTCGAGCACTTCAATGGCCCTGTCTAAAAATGTGTTTGGATAGACATTCCCCATTGTGACAATACATCACGTCCCCACAAAACCATAGGGACAGGTAGCACAAAAGGTTTAACAGAAGCCGCATGTCCCTCTGGTCCTTGAATTCGAATTAGTTCCAAACTCTGACGACTGTTACCGGTGCCCCCTATCCCAGCCAGTGTCTGAGAGACATTAGTCAGTGGCCATTGCGGAGGCCATTTGGCTTGAGAAATTACTGTGACATCAGCTCCAGTGTCAATGATCCCATTTAGTGCTATTTGTTGGTCATTGTAAATAAGGGTACACTGACACATAGGCCGCTGTGGAGAAATAGATTGTACCCACAAAATGTGAGGTAACCCTGTGGATCCAAAACCTCCTCTCCTCTGAGGAGGATGATCAGTGATAAGAGAGCTTACCCTTGCCGGAATCAGAATCAATTGCGCTATTCGACCGCCCTGAGGTATCGTACAAGGTGGAAATGGAGTCCATGCCATGATTTTGATTTCGTCCACACTGTCAGAGTCAATAACCCCTGGTAAAACAAAGAGACCAGACAATGTTGTGGAAGATCTACCAATTAACAGAGCTTGTGTATCGGGGGGTAATGATCCTTTGACATTTGTTGATAATAAATGAACCGAGGAATCGAGCAGTGTTACTGTGTGTGAGGTTGCCAGGTCCAATCCGGCGCTGCCTGAGGTTGCTGGACAGGGACTTGAGGTGTCGGTGCTTCTCTCCGAGGTTGTTGAAATGTCAGCTGTGGCACTTGTGTCTGCGCGCGTCGCTGCCCCGCGCTCCGCGGTCGGTTTCCCTGTATCGGTTGTCCCTGGAAGTCATACTTAGATCGACATTGATTAGCATAATGACGCCCTTTCCGACATTTCGGACAAACTCCAGGACCAGGAGGTTGTTGTCTATTCCCTGCAGCCCGAGCAAGACAATTTCTCTTTAGATGACCAGGCTTACCACAACCATAGCAATTCCCCACACCACGCATCGCTGCAAAAGCAGCAGCCATAGCTTCAAACCTGTGGTCAGCCGTACCGATTCGGTTACATGCTTCCACCATTTCCACCAGAGTGGGGTTCGGGTTGGGAAGAGACTTCAATAGCCTTTTACAATCAACATGAGCATTTTCAACAGCTAGTTTTGTTATCAATATATCCCGAGCTTCCGCATTATCTACTTGACGTTCCAAAGCCTGTTTTAGTCTATCAATAAACTGCATATAAGGTTCTCGAGACTCCTGAGTGATGTTAGTAAAAGCTTTTTGTGGCTTTTGTACGTCAGGAACCTGGAAAAAAGCCTTTTTCGCCTCTTCTCTAATTGCCTCGAGAGCCGCACGGGGGCAGTGTTGAGCCTGCGCTACCGGATCAGCATGTGCACCGGTGCCCGTAAGATGCTCTATTGTTAGTGCAGCTAATGCAGCATCATTATGATTAACATACGTGAGCAGGAGTGCTTGCAGTCCCCCTCTCCAGTGCGACTCCCATAACGTGTACTGAGTCGGGGTTAGTAGCAATCGTGCTAAAGATTTCAAATCATGAGGAGTCATGACATAAGTATCAAACACAGAAGATAACAGACTTATAAAATAGGGAGAAGAAATACCATGTTCCGTAACCGTGCGGCGCAGTTCTTTAACAACCGAAAAAGAAAGAGCCTCCCATCGTGCTCCGCCTGCCCGACCCTGAGAATACAAGACCGGAGCAACTATAGTTTTAGCCATTTCTAAATCCCCCTCCTTTAAGGCTTGTTTCTTTATTTTTGCCCACACATCACGCAGATCAGGAGGGTATAAATCAGGTTCTTGTTCAGGGTCTACCGGTCCCGGGTCAAAGGGGTCGTCTTCTGGCGGATACTCCACTGCATTAACACCCAGGGGTTTAGAGCACTGTGATTTAGAGGCTGATAAGGACAGGTCTATAGGAGCTTGCGACTCCTCCGCCTCTCCTTCCTCTGCCTTTTCTTTTTGTGCTTTCAGAGTCTCAAAAATAACTCTCCACGAAGAGAGCAGACGGTGGGACTCAGTATTGCCCTTTGTCGCAGAATCCCACAATTTCACCCCTGTATCGTCCCAAAGTTCCCGCGTGAGAATTGTAGTTGCGGTCACTGCAGGCATATTTACTTGCACCCACTGAAGCATTGCTTTAAGGTCATGCCCAGAAATACTTTTCTTATGTTTGTTAGGGAGACCTTTCATAAGCTCATAGACGCTTCTTTCTGGGGATGAAACCTGATTCCCCATTACGGATTTCCCACAGCTCACCTCTCAACTCCGGAGGGATTTATGGCCGGCCAGCTCCCGCTTCCTTTCAGCAGATCATTCAAAGTTCTGTGGGATTCGCTGCATGTCGCTCAGTTAGGCGATTCGAGAGCCCCTCCACATCAGATCCTTCACCGGATCACGTCAGGGTCACCAATTTGCGGCGAATGAAGAGACGGGACGCGGCTTGATGCAAGCAAGTTGTCGGTTTATTTTCTTACAATTATATATGTTTCTACCTTCTACATATTACACGCTGATTGGTTAAATCTTAAGCGTAAAAAACACTGATTGGCTGATATTTAAGGCACACCGGTAGAACAATAGGAACTGATTAGTTTACTTTGACATAGCAACAATTTCTATTCCAAAACTGGGGGGTTTCTTTCTAGGCGGCTTTCTTGATTAACAAAGTTACATATCGGCGCTATCCGTTCCCTTACCTGGGTACTTGTTTCTCTGTCCGTCTGGTTGCCTCCTCAGCTGTAACGGCTCAGGGGTCTGCAGTTAGCTTGTTCCTTTGTTCCCAGGGCTTGTGCCCTACAAGTTCTAGCAAGTCTCTATTCATCAGGCTATCAGTACTTGGACTCTTGTCCTTGAGGCCTTGTCCTACACTGTAACACTAACTTCCACACTGACAGCACCATGGTATCTCCCTTAAATGAGTCCCCATGCTGTCCCTGGTGGCTCACCTTTCTGGTGTCACGGTCTCCCGGGATCTTGCAGCCGCCCCGCTGCGCTATTCCGCTTCACCAGGCTCCATCTCCCCAGCAACCCACTGGTCACAATCTCAGGATCTGCTCCTGACACCCCTTACCGGGGTCATGTCGGCACAGTCTCAGGGTCTCCTTAGGATACCCCTTACTGGGTCACATCAGCACGTTGGTGTCACCAATTGTGGTGATGCAAGTCAAAACAGACTCAAAAATGTGCAGTGGCTGGAAGAACACTGGCAAATTATGAGCAATCCAGACCAAATAACTTGGTTGTAATAACAGGCCGCAGCTCTAACAAGCTGCAGGTGTTGTGAAGGACATGTGCAAGGCCAAGGGAGACAAAGAAACTGCATTCGCAGAGAGGTAAGAGACTTGGACAGAAAGATGAGAGAAAGCAGGATGCCTGCACAAGGGGGGAGCAGCGTGTGGGCGCCACTCCGGGACCAATCAAATGGAGTGTGATGCCGCATGGACAACAGCTAAGTGACATGAAAGACGCCAGAAAAGACTGATGTAACCAAGCGATTAAACAAGGTGCTGTTGACACTGAATTATTTGTCCCTGACAGAAGGAAGAGAAGGGCCCCCGCTGTTATACATCCTCAGGCTATTCAGGGAAGTCAAACACAGGCCATTCCTGGGTTACAGGTTCATTCTAAGAACATGACTACAGGCAACTGGGAAGGACCCAGTCCAGTGTTGTTCATCGGTAGAGGATATTTTTGTGTTTCCACAGATAAAGGACCTCTATGGGTCCCTAGCAGATTTGTCCGCCCTGCATGTCAACTCCAGAGGAACGGAGAAAATATAGGTGACAGCTTTATCTCCAACCAGTCTTTAACAAACTCTGTGCAGAACTTGGGCCAATCCCATCCTACCATAGAAGACGTGCTGTTGACAGCAGCGAGAAGACAATCATTTGGGTCACGAGCTTGTAATGCTGTTTTGACAAAAATTTGTAATACGAAGAATGCTGTTTGTGGAAACTGTAGGGAACGAGCAGCAATAATATTAAGTTGTGGTAACTGTAGACAGAATTTTGTTATAGGCTGTAGCCGCTTGCGGAAAGATGATGCTTTGTACTTAGATTGTCAAAAGAGCTTTGCTAATATTACTTTTGAAAATACTTGTAGGGAATTTTTGAACCTTAAGCCAAATCAACATTTTCCAGCAATATGGATGCCAGAAAGTATTGACAGCAGAATAGAAGCTCTCTCTTGGTGGGCCTTGACAAAAAACGTACCTGTTGTTTTAGCTACAAAGAAAAGACAAGCTCTTGGCTTGTGGTGCTTGTTTTGTCAGTTGGGAACAAGATTGCGAGATAATGAAATTGTTTGATCTGCTTGTAGGGCTGATAGGAATCATCAGCATGCCCTCACAAGGAACAGCATGGGTTCCTGTCCAACCACAAATGAACATGTGGGTTACCTGGGCCAACAAGACAGGGCAAGATCCATTTTGCTTATCGTTAGCTACCCCATCTGGCCCATTTCGTACCTGTTTGATTGGGGTCCCTTTAAACCATATGAAGGAGTTTGGGCACTGGACAACAGGTAAAATATACTCCGACTACCTCGACCAAGCAGCAAATGACTTTTGCACCATCAACAGTGGATCTGTGCAAGCCGATTGGTGCAAATCACTTGGTATTCCAAGGAACCCCTCGGGGGCTCAAGCGTTCCAAATTGCACAGGGCCTGAATGTTACCGGCATGGAACCTCAGGAGCTTGACATCTTAGGATCTATGCCGGGAAACTACTGTTTGTTTTGGGGGTTTTACAAGAAAGACATTGACTCAGGTAATTTTAGGATCCACAAACCAAGAAATTACAATACTTGGATTGCCCCTGGGTCCCCCTGGCATTCTAACATCACCGGTTACTGTAACGGTTGGACTTGGCCTGTTTCATGGTCTGGTGAGACAAATGAAAAAGCAAAGATGTTGCCTCGGGGAGTATTCCTCGTTTGTGGAGATGGTGCCTGGCCCGCCGTACCTGCAAGGGCACAGGGAGGACCATGCTACTTTGGCAAACTAACATTATTTGCCCCTAGTATCCATCAAATGCTTAACATAAGTAACAAGTTTAAACGCATCAGACGTAGTGTATACCAATTGGGACCTGAATGTACAGATGATGTTGAGTTGTGGGAACGTCCATCTGTCATTTTAGCATCACTCTTTACACCACAAGTTGCTTCTGCCAAGGCTCTCACTCAGTTGAGACAGTTGGCTTGTTGGAGAGAGAACAAATTAACATTACCTCCAGAGTATTAGATGACGCACCACTGATGTCGACAGTATACGACATGCTTTAAGACAAAATCGAGCTGCCATTGATTTTCTGTTATTAGCACAAGGACACGGCTGTGAGGATTTTGAGGGAATGTGCTCTATGAATCTTGCTGATCATTCTGAGTCCATTCACAAAAAGCTTTCCCAACTGCAAGATAATATGAAGAAACACAGTGTTACTGAAAATCCTTATGACGAGTGGCTTAATTAAGGGATGGGGAATCACTGGCTGGTAGAAAACCTTATTGATGGAAGGGATTAAATTTTTGTTGTTATCTTTGCTGTGCTTGTTATCTTTTGTTGTATTTTCTCCTGTATGAAGAAAGATTTGGAATCAATTGTTGATAGAGCCTGGGTTGTCCAAAAAGAAAAAGGGGGATGTGTAGGGGAATTCTTGGCAGAACGAGGGCATACTGTACCCTTGCAGGAGTTGGACAACCCTGGCCTGCAGATTACAAAGTTACTTTGAAGATCTTGTACTGTCCTTGAATAGGCAGAATAAAGAATAATGAGCATTGTACAAGAAGAAGGCCGGATGCCAAGCAAGATATGAAAACCGCTAGGTTAGCACATCCTTATTAGGCGCTTGCAGCATGACAACCAATCAACAGGTAACATGAATACGTAACCGACAACCAATGACTGTCAGGCAGCTGCCGCGTGAACAGTGTATTAGAAGTATAAATATGACAAAGTTGCTACATAAAGTAGGATGACATGTAGCCACATTGGTGCGATTGTCGTTACTTGGCTGACTTTCCAATTGGGACCCTCTTCAGCCCACACTGCCCCAGTATGTCCCAGTGGCCTCCAGGTGGGGTGTGAGCCCTTCCCCACTGCTCTCTCAGCCTGACCATCCAGCTGGTGTTTTACCCATCTCTTTCTGTTCCCACCCAGAGTGTCATGGCCTCACGTGGGCAGAAGAACGCTGATGAAAACCATGACAAGAGTTTTGCTGAAGCTGAGGGAAATGACATCCACTGTGGAGCTCCTCACGCACAACTGCAGGCTGTCAGGTTGGCGAGGCAGGATTTACCCTTGGAAAATCCACCTGGACAGTTACCCGCTCAGGTGCCAGAAATGTCACCCAAGGGGACTCTAACTGGTGGCACACCCCTCACCATGGGGGTTTGTGCAGCCTGTGGTTCCCCGAGCTGCAGTTACGGACTCCTTCCAAGACAGTTGCAACATTGACTTGTCCTTTCTCACAAGTGACCTCTGCCAATTCAAGGAGCTTTCAAAAGCGATACTTCAAGGAAATATTGATTTTATACCAGAACTTCACCATTATTATTACGGTTATACCACACCCTTATTTTCTCTCATCTTTAACATATTTGCACCTGGGCAGGAGACAGTGACGACTTCTGAAGTCATCTTTTCAGCAGATTGTCTCAGCAAAGGCTCTTTCAGTTATTCACCAGTTTTCTCCTCCCTTTAGTCTTTGGTCTTTTAGGTACCTCTCACCTGTACTGCTGTTTTTAGCTTCAGGAAGGAAAAACTTGCGTGTCTTCCTGCAGCCAAACTGTCTCCTTACCCAGCTCTTCCCTTGTGTTTAGATCTATCTTTCTGTATCTAACAGCCTAAAAGATTTCTCATGAGAGTGTCCCTTGCAGAAAGGCACCTCATCAGAGACAGCTTGGAATTGGCATCTGCTTGTGGAGGCTGTTGGCCTATTTATGACACTTGATCATTCTTGACATTGCTTGCAGATCTGAATAATTCTTCTGCACCTGTGTGCAGCCAGTCCTCTAAGGCAAACAGGTGGGGATGGTGCAAAGGAGCTGCAGCACCCACCTGCAGAATTGAGGGGAGAAGTCTGATGTAAGGAGAAGGGATGTGAGTCCCAGGGGACAATGAGAAAAAGGGTGGTCTTGGGGACATTCAGAGCAAGGTTGTCCATCCTGTGTCAGACCTCAAGGGACTGCGATTCCTACCAGTCCAGATATCCTGAGGAGATCCTCTGCATCATTATCACTTGGAGATTGCTGCTAGAACCTCCTCTCTAACCTAATAAGGAGCAAAATATAACCTATGAAATGAAAAATAATTACTTTCAAATGCACTTTGAAATCCTCTCTCTTACCTACGTGAATGGAACAGATTCAATTAGCTGCACAGCTCTTCAAGACTTGAAGGAAATGACAAAAAGGCAAATACCTCGTTAGGGCATTGGGGGCTCCTGCCATGAACCTGAGCTACTGAGAGCAGGCTGAACCAACCACTCAAGGAATGTAAGTCAGAAGCAACACTGAAAATACCTTCAAACATTGATGGGTCCCGCTGAGGGCCATCGCTGACAAAGCGTCCCCATGGACTCGTTAGAGGAGCTAATTAGAGGCCAGACCTGCAGGTAGGCAAAGGTACTGTGTCGGTGGCTGTAATGCTGCAAAACACATTTGGATTTTTTTATGAAGCAGAAAGACCAAGCCCTGACCCCCAGGCTCTTGGAGGGCAGAAGAGAAGACCCTCCAAATCAAGTTTCCTGTCACAGGCCTTGGTGGCATGGGCAGCTGCCATTGCCAGGGGGACAGAGGCCTCAGCCCCCTGTGGGGCCATTCGGCCTTGCTGCAGCCCTGGGCCATCTCCACTGCAAGTTGCCCTACACTGTCCATGTGGCACCTCTTTCCACTCTGGGGGTTGGACTCTTCCTTGCTTTCCTACCCAGCCCTCACACCCGCATTTCTCTGCCTTTTCTCAAGTTTCTCCCCTCATCCCTGCTTGTTCCTTGAAGCTCAAAGCCATGGGACAATCCAGGCACCCTCTGGGTGAACTCTGGCATCAGAGGGCAACCCTCAGAGGGACATTTCTTTCTCTTCACATCCAATCTTACCTTTCCAAGCAGCACTTTGCGGAGGTTTTCTCTTCCTGTCACTATCAGGAATCACTCCCTTATCTCTGACACCCCCCTTCAAGCAGGTGCATGCTATTACTGTGGTGCCCTGAGGCTCCACTTTGCCTGTCTCAAGACATTGAGGACCTTCAGTCTGTCTCCACAGGCTCCATCCAGGCAGGCATCCTCCACAGCCTCTCCAGTTTTTCCTCACTCCTCCAGAATGAGAAACCTCAAAGCCCAGGCACAGATCACCCGGATGTGGCCACAACAGTGCTGTGTCAAGGGGGATGATGCTGAGTCAAGGGGGATGATCAATCCTTCTTCTGAGTGGCCACCTATGGTGAAAATCTCAGAATCGCCAAAGGGGGACAGACAATGGCCAGGGAGGAAAGGGAAAGGAGAGGTGGGCTACTTGCATGGGAGGATACAAGGGTGGTCAACGAGAAGCAATTGTGCATGGGAAAGGAGGGAAAAAGGTAGGAAAGGGTGAAGAACAGGAATCCATAGGAAGCAGCCAAGCAGCCCTGCATCTGAGCAGCAAAGCTTGGAGTGGGAAAAGAACGTCGCAGGTCATCTGACACACTTTCTGTTAGGCTTCAACCGCTGCTGGAAACCTGAGTGATTTCCCTGCCATCATGAAGGCAAGATCCATGGTGGATGGAGATCCAGAATCATTCATGCTGGAAGGGACCTCCGGAGGTGTCCAGGCCTACGTGCTGCTCAGAGAACGATCAGTTATGGGGTTGAAGCAAGTAGCTCAGGCTTTCCTTCAAGTGGGGCTTGAAAAGCTCCAAGGATGGACATGGCACAAGCTCTGTGGGACATCTGCTCCACTGCTTGACTGTCTTCATGGGGAAGGACATTGTCTTCCCCTGCTTCAGCTGATGCCCATTGGCCCTCACAGTCCCATCACGCACAAGAGGCAAGAACCTGGCTGCCTTTTCCTGCTGATATGACCCAAGAAGATATGGGAAGGCTGTTATTAGGTGTCCCCAAAGCCTCCTCTTCTCCTGGCTTTGCACCTTTCAAATAAGGCCCATGGCATCCTGGGCTGCATTAGGAAGAGCACTGCCCAAGGGTTGGTGGAGGGGATCTTTCCTCTCTACTCAGCCCTGCTACAGTTTGTCTTGTTGACTTGCTCTTGATTTCTACTTTACCAGAGTCACCCATTCTTGACTGAAAGGTGCCGTCCACATTTTTCACCATTCCTGCCTTGTCTTTTGTTCAAAACAAGTCCAGGGTAGCATTTGTGCCATGTTGGTCAGGGATCATTGCTGCGATGGATTGACGGGACGCAGGGTGATACAAGCCAATGTCAATTTATTGTACAGTAGCACGAGTTTATATACATTTCAGAAGCTGCGCGTTTTAAACAGATTGGTTCTTGAAGCTGTGCGTTTTAAACAGTTGGTTCTTGAAGCTGCGCGTTTTAAACAGATTGGTTCTTGAAGCTAAGCATTGCATCCTAGGCAATCCCCAACTCATGGTTAACTACCATCAATTAACAGCAAGGTGTTACCTTTCCTTCCCAGCATCCGTCCCCCACTCCCCTATGCTCTCTCAGCATGGCTCATCATGTTAATTGTTGTGTCTATTCACACTCCTTGTCTTCCCAGGGTTAGTGACCTACAAGCTCGAGCACATTCCCTTCAGCTAACTGATTGCCACGCATGGTCCTAGTTTCCAGCCCGCTCCTGCAGATCATCTTCCACTTTCCCTTCAACCAAGGCCTTCAAGTAAAGGTCCCTTTCTCTAGCGGTCTAAAGGAGATGTCGTTCTCCTTCTAACCTTCATCAGGAGGTTGAGAGAATCTGAGCAGAAGACCTTTGCACATGCAGGACTTAGTGATGAGTGTCACAGGAAACCTGAGCAGGCCTGTGCTGTGCTCCATGTACCTCTTGGCCTTCAGGCTGAGCTGTGCTGAGTGTGTCCCTGGGTTGCAGAACAAGCCATATTGGAAGAAGAAATCTGCAGGAAGCTGCTGGTGAATGGCCAACCGCACGCCCTTACCTTTGTCTGGGACTGCAGTTACCAACTCCCAAGTGAACATCTCCTCTTAGAACACGAGAAGTGATGACTAGAATGGGTTTCCCTGGCACAAAACACTTCAAGAGCTCACAGGAGACAATGTGGGATAACCCTTCTGCAGGCAGGATCTGCACCACTTGCTGCACCACTCTCCCAACGCTGTAAACTCCGTGTTCCCGGCCTCGGAAGGGACGGCATACAGCTGACACGATTGTCTCTGTGTGTAGAGAGTTTGCTCTAACCAAGGCCATTTGAAATGACACTTTGTCTCAGAGTCCAAGTGCCTTTCTTACTGCAGCCATAACCAGCTGGGCTGCTGATGGCCAATCCCCCAAGGGAACGGGACACTCCAGGGACCTCAAACTCGCCTTCATGGCCACGTGCCTCCTAGTGGCCTATGAGCTTCTCAGATGTAATGGGTGTCATAATGATAGCCCAGATCATCAGCCTGCTTGTGGCCTCGGTTACTCCTTGGTTAGCGGTTCCTGAATTGGAGAAGGCAGCGATAACGAGATGCACAGCAATGGAAGAGATGGCCAAGGACCCTGCAGGTGCCATGAAGGCTTTGCAGGAAGAAGTGTGAGAAATAGCCCCTAGAGCTGTGCAAATTGGAATGGCATTAGATATGAAGCTGGCGTCTGAAGGCAGAGTCTGTGCTGGTTTTAATACCAGTTGTTGCGTATACGTAGATCAAAGTGGGAGAATTTCTACAGATACATGTGTAAAATAAAAATTGGAAAACATTCTAATATTTGTCGTGAGTTCCAGAAAGTTCGCGCCTTCTATGAAATTGAAGTCAATTGGAATATTCTGACGTCCTGGTTTCCTGATTTACAACTATGGGTTAAGAAGTTCATCTCCAGATACCTTTCTCCTCTTTCTCTTTGATCACTCCAATCCATTTTACCTATGTAGCTTCTGCTTTAAGGTTCAGAGAGGAAAAGCTGGACTGTCTTTCAGTAGCGTCTGTAATTTTCCCTATGGGCAACTCTTCAGTAGTGGCAATAGACCTCATGGGGATTTGCTTGAACTAACAATTATACAGCTGAGAAATGTATTTTTTATTTATTAATTTCTAACCCACTACCCCCCCCCCACACACACACGATAATTAATCCCTCTTTTATTCCTGTGTACACCCTGTTCTCTAAGGAAAGCAGCCAATAATTACTGCCAAGAATTTGCTATATTCAGCTGCAGAGTTGGTTGAAGAAGTCTGATGTAAAGTGATGTAAGTCTCATGGAGCTGAGGACAGAAATCGTGGGGCTGGAGAGCTGAGGAGCAAGGCTGTCCACGCAGTGATTAGCTCCAGGGACTGCTTTTCCTACCTGTCTGCACCTCCTCAGGAGACACTGTGCATCAATAGCAATTGGAAAAGCCTTCTATCAATTCCCCAAAGTGCTCATTACCTGCCTTTCTCTTTCACTGTACGGCTGAAACTTATCTCATGAAGTGTAGGAGCCAAACTTGAAGACCAGATGTCCCTGATGGAGGAGACTGGGCTTGTCAGGGCGTTCTGCCTCGTCATGAGCCCAGGGTGTCTGTGGTGCTGTGGACTTCAGGTGTTCAGAGGAGACTGAAGAAACCTCTCAAGAACACCAAGTCAGGAGCAAAGCCCACAGCCCCTGGAAGCGTTAATGGGCCCCGCTGAGGGCCATGGCTGAGAAAGCCTCCCCATGGCCTTGTTAGAGCCCATCCTTGGAGGCTGTGAGTGCAGGAAGGCAAAGGCGCTGTGCAGGCAGCTCTGCTGCTGAGCAAAGCCTTGGCTTGCTTGATGAAGCAGAAAGGCCAAGCCGTGACCTGCAGCCTGTGGGGAGGTCGGTGCTGTCCCTCACACAGGGCTCAGGGCTCTTCCTGGGGACCATGGAAGGTGGGCATCCAATGCCCAGTGAAGGACAGCAATGGCACAGCAACTTCCAGCTTCCCCATGGGGCTGCAAGGAGGCAACGATGCCCCCGTGCCGTGAGGACATCATGTCTTGTCATGGCCCTCAGAGGCAGAGACAGCTGCCACAGCCAAGGGGACACAGACCTGGGTTCTACTGGTGCCTTCCAGCCTTGCCAGTGCCCTCTGCCATCCCCACCATAGGCTGTCCTGCATGGTTGGAGCCCTGCCCCTGTTTCCCTGCAGGCTGTAGGCACCATCTCGCTGCCCTGCCTTGCTCTCACCCCAACATTGCCATACCTTCGCTGAGGTACCTCCACTCTCACCGGCTGTTCCTTGAAACACAAACCATGGGCTGATCCAGGCTCCCTCTGGCTGAGCCCTCGCACCGCAGCAGGACCCCTGCAGTGACAGTTCTTCCTGCTGAGCTCCAGTCTCTGCTTTCCTAGTTGAAACTTGGTGACATTTTTTCCTCTCTCCTGCTGTTTTCCCCTGCCCAGGAAAGGCTTTACCATCTCAGAAAATACCCTTCCAGCAGGGAATGCAGCCAGGAAGCCTTTTCTTATGCTCTGCTCTCTCACCAGAGAGAAGGAATACTCACATGGTCTCCCAAACCACGTAACTGCTGCTGGCCTTTCAGCTTCTCCCAGGGACATGACCAAGCCATGTGCCTGCTGCTGTCCCATCATGTCCCCAGGCAAAAACAACCTCTATCCGAGCCCTTCTCCTGGATGGGGCCTATGGGGTCCCTTGGCAGAGGGACTGTCCCAGCCACGTTCCTGATGCTGGCCTGTCACCTCCAGAGGCAGAACTGACCTCACAGGCCCCTCGCAGCCAGGCACGTCCTCCTGCATGAGGAGTTCCTGAGACCGTTTTTCCCTCCCAATACCACACCCCTCCATCACCCTCATTCTGGCCCAGGTCCTGACCACAGAAAAGCATGCTTGTTTCATCAGATTTGTCAAATATCTTTCCCACAAGCCATTTCCCACAAGCTCATCTTCAGCTCAGCCCCTCTATTTGTGTTGACACATTTTATATATGCCTTTATAGCTCTATGGTGTTTTTTCAGGTTGGACTGACCTCTGGAGGTCATCGAGTCCACCCCTCCAGCTGAGGCAGGGTCACCTAAACCAACTTTCTCAGCAACTTGTCTAGGTAGGCTTGCAATATCATAGAAGCACAGAAACAGAGAATCATTTAGCTTGGAAAAGACCTTAAAGATCATCAAATCCAAATGTAAACTCAGGACGGCCAATTCCATCACTAAATCATGCCATGAAGAATTGCATCTACCTCTATTGAAACACCTCCAGGGCTGGTGATTCCACCAGCTCCCTGGTTCCAATGCTTGAGCACCTTTGCAGTGAAGATGTTTTTCCTCATATCCAATCTGAACCTCTCCTGGTGTAACTTGAGGCTCTTGCCTCTTGTCCTGTCACTTGTTATCTGGCAGAAGACTCCTACCCACCCCATCTACAACCTCCTTTCAGGTACTTCTAGAGAGCAGTAAGATCCCCCCTGAGCCTCCTACTACCCACACTAAACAACTCAAGTCCCCTCAGTCACTCTTCATCCAAGCAGGGATCCAGACCCTTCACCAGTTTTGTTGCCCTTCTCTGGAAATGCTCCAGGACCTCAACGTTTCTCTTGAAGTGAGGAGCCCAAAACAGAAACACGTTGTTTGAGGTTTGACTTCAGCAGTGCCGAGTACAGGGGGTCCATCACTGCCCTGGTCCTGCTGGCCACGCTCTTTCTGATACCAGACAGGATGCTATTGGCCTTCTTGGCCACCCGGGCACACTGATGGCTCATGCTCAACCATCTGTCAACCCTCACCCTCAGGGTGCTTCCCCAGCAGGCAGCCTTCCAGCCACTCTGGCCCAAGCCTGTAGCCTTGTGTGGGGCTGTTGTGACCCAAGTACAGAACTGGCACTTCTCCTGGTTGAACCTCATACAACTGGACTCACTTGAAAGGTCCAACCTGTCCAGATTCTTCTGTAGAGCCTTCCTGCCCTCAAGGACATCAGCACTGCCACCCAACTTGATGTTGTACAAAAAATCACTGTGGGTGCACTCAATCCCCGTGTCTGGATTGTTGATGAAGTTCTGAAACAGGACTGGCCCCAGCACTGAGCCCTGGGGAACACCACTCCTTATGGGCCATCGTCACCTGGATGTCACTCCATTTACTCCCCCTCTTGGGGCTTGGCTGTCCAGCCAGCTCTAACCCAGCACGGAGAACACCCACCGAAGCCATGAGCAGCCAGTTTCTCCAGGAGAATGCAGTGGGAGGTGGAGCCAAAAGGCTTTCCTAAGGTCCAGGTAGACAGCATGCACAGCCTTTCCCTCATCCACTGGGCAGGTCACCTTGTCCCAGCAGGAGATCAGGTTCATCAGGCAGGACCTGCCTTTCATAAACCCATGCAGGCTGGTCCTGACCTCCTGGTTTTCCTGCGGCTCCTGTGCGATGGCGCTCAGGATGATCAGCTCCACAACCTTCCCTGGCACTAAGATCAGGTTGACAGGCCTGTAGTTATCCCGATCCTCCCTCCTACCCTTCTTGTAGGTGGGCACCACTTGACTAACATTCAGCCTTCTTGGGCCTCCCCAGTTAGCCAGCACTGTTGAAAGTCATCGCTGTGCTGAGGCAATAGAGAAACAGACCAATGATTTTCAAAGTGTCCCTGCATCACGGGATGTCCATGGTCAAGGACACAATCAAAAGCACCTTGTCCTTTCTGGGTATGAGGTTCACCGGAACCACATGTCCTCTGGGGCTGCAGAGGCATCACTGGCAGCAATGCCTTCTCCTGCAGCACTGCACAGTCCAGCCCTGCATGTCTCTGGTCCCAGGGACAGCATGGATTGCTCTCCTTAGGGACATCTCATTTCACCTTCACAGTGACCTCTGCCCACCACCCCAGCATGCGCTGCAGCCAAACTATTTTGCTGGCGTGTGACCCTTGGACACTTGGTACCCATTATTATTTTTGTTGTTACATGTCTGAGCTTGGCCCAGGTGACACAGGTGTGGTTCAGGGTAACTCTGCTCTGAAATAACCTAAATCAGGGAGAGGAAGGGGAAAAGTCTTATTTAAGCAGCGTGAGGAAGCCTTAGGATCAATAACCTCACATCTTCTTGGGGAATTTAGAGATCCTGTGTGTTTACATGGCAGGGGTTTGGGAGTGGTTTGGAGGTGTTTGTAGGGCTGGCAGAGGTGAGAAGAGACCAAGAGCTGACTCCATGGCCATAACAGCCACTTTCATTTGACTCCAAAATGGACCAGCCCCTGCCCAAACCTGAGCCAATAAGCAATTCTAGTGGCACCTCTGTGATACCCTATGGCAGAAAGGACAAAACACAACGGGAGAGGAGTGAGAATTATGTGAGAGAACAACCCTATAGACATCAAGGTGAGTGAAGAAGGAGGGGAGCAGCGAGACAGAGGCTTGGTGGGATCCTGCAAGCCAGTGGTCAAGTAACCCCCCGCCGACAGTCACAGGGCAGCACAGTGACAATGCTCCTTTAGGTGTCTGCAGGTTCTTTGCATCGGCATTCTAGCACAGCTGCCAGATGGGCCAGCAGCTGTGATGCTCCCCTGGATCTGAAACCCTGCATCATTCGTGTCCACCTTGGTTCTAGGAGCAAAGAAACGGTGGAGTCTCATCTCCCAGGGGGAGTGAGGCAGGAGAGCAGCAGAGTGCAGGCCCCAGGTCACACACTGGCAGGCTGTGGCCTGTGCAGAAGGAGGGAACGCTCCTTCGGGTGCCCTGGAATTGCCCCACAAGCATAAACTCCATTTTCAATGTTGGACCTGTTGGAGGCTGCTGTCCTTGCCGAGCAGCTGTGCTGAGCTCTGCCACCTGCCCTGGCACTTGGTTCCCTCAGTGTCACAGCTCTGTCTGCAACAGGACGGGCTCCAGCTGCCTCTGCGTGGGCCCCTGGCTGAGGGCACTGCTGCACATCTGGGCTGAAGCCCCCCAGCTGTGGCACCAGCCCAGCTCTGCCTGGCCATAAGGCAACCTGGTACCAAGTGTCCCCGAGCCCGTGGGTGCAAAGGCTTTGCTTCAGAGCAGAGACGTGGCCTGGGCAAAGGAGAGCTGAGTCTTGAGCCCTCGGACTGTGCAATGAAGTGCTGAAATGGGCTCTGCAGGGCTTACTGAAGCACTGAGGACATCCTCCCCGCCCCTGCCTGTAAAACCACCTAACACACCTAAAAACCAAAAACACAAACCAAAAAACCCTCAGTCAATAGTAAGACAAAGGTAACTGTGGTAGTGACAGATTGCAACCTCCAAGTCAAACAGCCCTCAAACGAGGGCAAAACCCCGCTTGGGGAGCATGTGCAGTCAGTGAAAGCCTTCCGTGGTGCTGCCTGAGGGTGAGCACTAATGTACATCACGAGTGAGAAACTTGTAACCTATCCCGTGTAGGTAAATGAATAAGCAACGTGCTATGAAGTGTCAAAGTGGACAATGAGGGGATAAGTGAGTGGAGACTCCATGGGAACTTCTGGGATCAGTGGATGGGCTGAACCTGTCATTCCCCCTAGGGACGCCTATAGGGTAAGAACTTTATGCTAGCACGAACTCACGGTAGCTGTTGCTCAGGGTGTTGCTTTAAGCGTGTTTTGCAGTCAGTCTACCATTACTGGCATTCTTTGAACTGGCATTCTGTCACAAACTTGCATAATAAAAATCTTCAGCTGAAGTTCATTTTCTATAAGTCTCTGGAGATGTGAGTAGGGGTTTTAAGGGCTCTGACTCAATGATGCTGTCAGCGGGGTTCCTGGATAGGTTGGTAGAGTCACCCTCGGATACAGTGGGCTGTTCAAAGCACAGGTCGTGGGCAGGTTGGTCAGACACAAGGGTCTCGTCTGTCTTCGGAAACTGCCAGGCTCATTAAAAACCAAGAGTCTGAGGAAACCCCTCGTCTTAGTGTGAAAGCACTGCTGCACACTGGGCTGAAGCCCCCCAGCTGTGGCACCAGCCCAGCTCTGCCTGGCCATAAGGCAACTGGTACCAAGTGTCCCCGAGCCCGTGGGTGCAAAGGCTTTGCTTCAGAGCAGAGACATGGCCTGGGCAAAGGAGAGCTGAGTCTTGAGCCCTCGGACTGTGCAATGAAGTGCTGAAATGGGCTCTGCAGGGCTTACTGAAGCACTGAGGACATCCTCCCTGCCCTGCCTGCAGAACCACCAGACACACACGTACACACACGCTCCTTTAGGAGTACTTGGATCCTTTGCTGCAGTCTTCCTTCTGTGCTGGCTACTGAAGGGTTAACAAAAGTTGATGCTCATGCAGAAAACTTTTTCTAGTAAGGGAATTGCCAGTGCTGGAAATAAGTGTGTCCCCCCAGGTGAGGCAAGGCCCATGAGGGATTGCCTCATCCTGCTGCCCAGCAGGTTCCCCTGCAGCCCCAGGGACAGCTGGAGGGAGCCCAGAGGGGCAGAGGAGGGAGGCAGGGAGAGCTCAAAAGCAGACCTTGGTGGGAGGCTGCTGAGAGCTCCCTGCTGGAGAAATCTGCAGAGCCCTTGAGCGGGTAAGTGTGTGGCTGCAGGGCAATGCCTCTGCAGTTGCTAGCCGGGTCTGCAGCAGCTGGGGCACCCCCAGCCTGTGGGACCGTGTGGGAGCCTTTTGCTGTGGAGGAGGCCAGTGTGCTGCAGAGCAGGGCTTCCCTGCTGCAGCGTGGGAGGGCCAGGGCATGTGGGCTGCCTTGTGCCAGGGCCGGCTGCAGGGCTGTGAAGGTGGCTGTGCAGGCAGGGGTGCCCAGGGCTGTCCTTGCCAGCAGGGTCCCTGCAGCCGCGGGGGCTGTGTGCTGGGGCAGGGGCTCTGCCGCCTGCCAGGGGCAGCTCTCAGCCTGCCGGGGAGCTCCTGTGAGGCTGCGGGGAGAAGCTGTGGGTGGAAGGAGCAACTCTAATGAGGGCAAGGTCCTTGTGCTGGTGATCGGGTGCTGCACGGGTCAGAGGTACTCACAACTCCGGCTCAGGCCCAGGTCATTTCCAAGGGGACGTGTCATGAGCATGTTCATTGCAGGGGTTTCCCTGCTTCACTCTGTGCTTGCCTGAATCTGTGCGTCCACTTCTCTGTGTCTTGGCTTGTTAGGAATGGAAACTCAGCTGTGCAGGTCAGACCAGGGGCACAGACTATTAAAGCATTACACAGGTTTACCAGGAATTTCAGCAAGTGCCTTCACTCCCCACTAGCTTCCACATCAAAATATCCTTTCCTTTTCCATCAGGGTTTGGGTGACCTGTTGTTCTTTCAGGGGTGCAGACAGGGAGCGGCTGCAGGGCAGAGCTGGGCACACAGGGGCTGAGCTGGGCTCTGTGAGCGCTGGCAGGGAAGAGCCCTGGGGCCAGAGAAAGAGCTGCTGGCAGGGACAGCTGCAGGATGGAGACATAGGGACAGAGGGGGCTTGGGGCAGTGGAGGAATGCTGAGGAGAACACTAACACAGGGTAGATAGGGGCACCACCCACTGTGCCCTACCATGCAGATGCCTTCCCTGAAAATACACAAGTTTTCTCTCTTCTATAAGCTATCACAGCCTTTAGCTCGTAATTTCCAGGCTCCTTGGTACCTTCTCATCCAGCAGAGCCGGGCAGCTGAGAAGGAGCTGGAGGGACACACCAGGTTCCCTCACACTGCCCTCAGGCACAGACAGTCCCCTTGCCTCTCAGCACTCACTCTGCTCTCCCTGAGCACAGCACAAAGCCCTCCTGACCTGACTCTGGCCATGGCCGTTGCTCAGCACGGGCAGAGCCGATGCTGACAGGCCCTTCTGCGCTGGGAGCAGTTTGTGCTGAGCCAGGGCAAGGCCAGGACTGGCCCCTGCCCCCAGGGTTCCCATGAAGCCCCTGCTGCAGAGCAGGGCTCACTGCTGGGCAGCCAGCGCGCACAGCCCCTGCTCCTCACAGCACACTCGGCCAGCACTCAGCACAGCTCCAGCCACGGCTCGGAAGGGAGCTCTCCTAGAAGGGCAGAGGGGGGGACATGGGGCACCGGGGGCGCATCTAGTAGAAACAGCTTTCACTTGGCTCACAGAAGACTTTCCTGACTCTTCACTATATTTGCTTCATGAAGAGGACCCTATGGTTGGAGGCAGCAGATGTCCAAGAGCAGCTCCATCACCCAGTTCCTCCTCCTGGTATTGGCAGACACGTGTGTTGCTAGGTAGGGCCTGGCGGCCGGAAGATGTCGCGCTGTACGGAAACACAGGGCCCCCCTCCAGGTAGCCAACAGCTTGTAGCTTATGATGTAAGCAGACGGAAGTGACACTGTAAACCTAGGCTATATAGTGCCGCGCCGGTCAGCAATGAACGCCATTTGCCATCCACCACATTGGTGTCTGTGAGCTGATGGACCGCGCAGCCAGGGGTCGGCCGCCGTGCCGTTCCTGAACCAGGTCACCGCGTGCCTGCAATGGCAACAAGTGGTGCCGAAACCCGGGAACATTCACCTGGAATCGGGTAAACGGCGGCCGGAGCGGCAGGACCAGCCCGGCGGGGGAGGATGGAAGCTCTTGTGAAGGTCGTATTACAGCTGCATAAGCAGTGGGGTATTGCTTGTAAGTCCAAAGATTTTACTCTCGCAGTTGCGAGACTTTTAGAGCTCGGGGTCATTGACCAGCCGGTGGATATACTCCACCCAGATGTGTGGGACAAATGCTCTCATGCTTTATGTGACGAAACGATGTCTACTGGTAATGGGGAAAAATCTGAAAGCGTGGGGGGAAAGTCGTCCAGGCTCTCCAAAAAGCTAGACAAGAGCAGGAGACCTGGAAAGCTGCAAGGGATTGTCTGTTAACCACCCCGCAGGTGGGAAACGGGGCGACTACACAAACCTCGCGCCCCCCGGTTGAAGAGGGCTCCACCGACCCTCGAAGCCGACAGAACGGTGACGCTCCCACTCAGCGTCCAAAAGACTCTTCCATCTCCAACTCGCCCACAGGACCCTCGGCGGACTCCTTTTGGGGCAAGCTGGCTGCAGAGGCCAGGGGCACTGAGGCGAAAGCTGAGGCCGAAACTACACGGACTGAACCACCGCCCTGTGTGCCCCAAGATGGCGCCGAGCAGAAAGGGGAGGGGCGGGGCCAGACCGCCCCTGGCGGGAGCAGGGAGGGAGCGCTAGAGTTAACAGGCGCACACCGAGGGGAGGGGGGAGGAGAATGGGAAGGAAAAGAGTGATTGGCACGACCAAAAAAGGGAAAAGAGCACCAGCGAGGGACAGAAAGCCAATCAGAATGACCCTCCCCAAAACTGCCCTTATAAGGCAGGCGCCTCCCCAAGCGGAAGGTGGGGCGGGCAGAAAGGGAAAGAACCGCCCGATTACGCAAGGCAAGGGAGGGGCCGAAGCCCGACCACATACCACCAGCACCCGGAAGTGAGCAGTCAGTCGGGCTCTGACTCCGGCTCAGACTCTGCATGGCAGACTTGGCTGGCAAATACAGAGACCAAAATATCACCACTCACGGGGAAAGAAAGACATAAGGGGACAGAAATTCCTCTCACAGATTGGAGAAAAATACAAATTGCATGTGCCGATTGGGCCCCCATCGGACGCACTAGCATTCCCGGTCCGAGTGACGGACGGGGGACAGAGGGTCCATTCCCCCTTAAGCCCTAATGTTGCAGAATGGCTGTGTGATCACGGCCATGACTCCCTTAAAGATCTTTGAGAAACAAAGTTAGCGTAAGTTAACTGAAGCAGGCCTTGCAGCTGTGCTGAGGCATGCTGATAAGGAAGCTGAGAAAAACACTGACCTTGTGCCTAATGTTGTAAATAACTTTGAGGAATTCGCGTAGACAAGAGAGAAAAAAATATATGTAGCTAGCTATCCGCAGAAACCGCAAGTAGGAGGACGTATGAACATGTAACCCTTTAGAGCTTAGCCAATTAGCAGATGATTTGCAGGCATAATTAACTGGAACTGTATATAAGACATAATCGCGCCTTAATAAACTGAAGCTTGCTTTATCACTCATATTGAGTCGGCTGCTTGCTTCCCCTCGCTCGTCGCACCCTAAGGATATACAAGCGATTGTTAAAGCAATCGCGGACAAAGGACTCAATTCGGCCATGGTCTCCACCCTCATAGATGGGGTTTTTGGGGGAGATGATTTGCTCCCGTTCGATATAAAACAGACTTGTAGGTTGATTTTTGATGGGGCGGGGGGTGATTGTGTTTAAACAAGAATGGGAGGAGAACTGTGCGAGGCAGTTAGCCTGAGTAACCGGAGCGGATCATCCGCTACATGGCTCCAGCCTACAGCGGTTGATGGGTACAGACCCAACAATGATTACCCCCCAAGCGCAAGCCCAGGGCCTGCGGGCCCATGAAGTTATGGCAACCACCCGTGCAGCTAGAGAGGCCATTCGCACGACCTCTAGAGCTATTGCCAAGCCATCGCCATGGTCCACAATAAAACAAAAAGAAAGCGAGAGTTTTACACAGTTTGTAGATCGCCTCAAGCAGCAGTCGATTCCTCGGCCCTGCCCTTGGAGGCGAAAGGCCCAGTCATCACAGACTGTTTGTGGCAACAGTGTAATCTTAAAACCAAAGAAATCCTGCAATCATTGCCACCGAGGTCAAGTCTCGCGGACATGATTAGACATGTCGTGAGCGAGGAGCACCTGGCCCCAATCCAAGTGGCTGTTCGTGCACTGGCTAGCGTGATGACATGCCTCAAATGTGGCCAACCAGGCCATGTGATGACCAATTGCCCCCAGTCGGGAGACCCGCCAACGGCACTCCTCCCACAAAACCGATCTAAAGGACCGTGTTGGGCCTGTGGAAAGAGAGGGCACTTCGCGAAGGAATGCAGGCTTAAAAAGCAGGGAAACAGGAAGGGGAGGGGGCCCCCGGGCCGCACACAGCCCTCTCCCACTTGGGATGTCAGGCGGCCCCATTACACCAACCCCAGACAGGGGGGGTCACTCCTGAACCCGTTGTCCCCGAGGGAATCAACCAACTTTATGGCCCAGCCGACGACCCCACAAACCTGGCCTCCATCCCAGGGACAGCAGGGACCCTGGGATGCCCGCCAATTACATGAGTCCCTCCACATCGGAGCTAAAGCGTTAGCAAAGAGATGTGGGATCTCGGCCACTGACGCGAAACATATAGTAGCTACATGCCCCCACTGTCAAAAAGCACCATTGTGGTCTAGTGGAGTCAACCCCAGAGGTCTTAAAGCCTCTGAGGTGTGGCAGACGGATTTTACGCTCTGCCAATTGCTATAAACCTCGAGCATGGCTAGCAGTAACTGTAGACACATATAGCGGGGTGATCGTAGCGACCCAACACCTTAAGACCGACGCTAAAGCAACCATCCAACATTGGTTGACAACCATGGCGTGGCTTGGCATCCCTAATCAAATCAAAACGGACAACGGCCCGACTTTTGTGTCTAAATCAGTCCAGGCATTCGCTCTGAAATGGGGTATTACTCTAATACACGGCATCCCGTATAATAGTACAGGACAAGCCATAGTCGAACGGGCAAATCAAACTCTGAAATCTAAATTAGAGGTATTAGCAAAAACAGAAGGTTTTACCAACGTCATTCCCTCAAGGGACCAGGCACGCTTATTAGCAACAGCCCTATTAGCTTTAAACCAGTTCTCCAGGGGAGACGAGGTGAATAGCCCTGCCCAGAAGCACTGGGCCACTCGAGCGCTAGAAGAAGGCCCGTACGTTATGATCAGAAATGAGCTAGGAGGGTGGGAACAAGGGTGGAAATTAGTTCTGACAGGGCGGAGGGTATGCTGCGGTCAGAAAAGATAGCAGAATCAAATGGTGTCCACTTAAGTCTATCAAGCCAGACCTTCAGAATAAAACTAATGAAAACTGTGAGTTTTTATCTGCAGGACCGGATCATCGGACACCCCTGTAACCAGTATACCCTGGTGACAAGAGAAGACGACGAGTCGACAAGCGGCCTGTCCGCATCTGAGGGCTCTGCACCGGCGGAGTCCAGACAACGGCGAAACAGCCCCCGCAGGGTGGGGCTGCGATGTTTTTGTGTGATCTCAATTTTTGGGTTCATAACGCCGTCTAGCGGCTTGTATGAACATCAGCCGTGGGAATGGGTACTGGCGAGATGGGAAGACCAAAAGATACTGCAAAGGATAGTTACCCCCGGGATCCCCTAGTTTTCAAATATATCTCTGTGACCTAATCCTCTCAACCCCCTGTTCGAACATTATAATGTACTATATGTGTCCCAGCTCTAACCCCGGCAAATCTTACTGTAACGTCCCTTATCAGTATTACTGTTCTCACTGGGGCTGTGAAACCATCGCATCTGGCTGGAAGGTAGTGAAACCAGACCCGTTTCTTAAAACCAGTTGGGGGACCAACAGGCTGCACCCCTAGGAGACCAAGTGGGATGGGAAGGACAGTATGCCGAGGGAAGCCTGACTGCCAATATATTTTCTTAAACGTAACCAATGAAAACGACCTAGGATGGACCATCGGCAAAACTTGGGGCGTTAGATACTGGCAACCCGGCACAGATAGGGGGGGGACTGTTTTTTAATAAAAAACAGGAAGTAAAGAGCGGAACAGCAATTGGCCCCAACATCGTAATCAAAAGCGATAGACAGCAAAGAAAAGAAAACTTGCAGACTGCCATGCTCACCCCAGCCGATCACTTACTAACCAAGCAGATAGTTCCCTCAAGCCAACATAACATGAACTCACCAGTTACCCGACAAGCCATTTTTTAGCATGTTAGATGCCACCTTTTGGTCGCTAAAACAGTCAAACCTGGATCTCATGAATTCCTGTTGGTTATGTTATGACGTCTATCCCCCTTTTTACGAGGGCATTGCCCTTGATGCTTCCTTTGACTATTCATCAGACAGCAGTCCAACCCAGTGTAGGTGGGACACACCATGGAAAGGAATCACCTTGAACCAAGTCAGGGGCCTGGGCATATGTATCGGTAATGCTACCCTAGCAAGCTGGGATAGTGCTGTCTGCGCAAGAACCGTTGCTGTTGACAAGACCCATAAATGGGCGATCCCATCCGCACCCGGAATGTGGATCTGCCATCGATCAGGAGTAACCCCCTGTGTGTCCCTTAAGCTTTTTGATGATTCTGCTGACTTTTGTGTACAAATTCTGATTGTTTCCTAGGATCCTATACCACCCAGCAGAAGAAATGTACCGTTATTGGGGAGAAGCCAATAGCAGGCTTCAAAAAAGAGAAGTACTGACAGCTGTAACAATAGCAACGCTGCTTGGTTTGGGAGCAGCTGGCACGGCCACGGGAGTGACCTCCCTGGTGATCCAGCAACGAGGCCTGTCTCAACTGCAAGCTGCCATCGATGAAGACCTACAAAAAATTGAGAAATCCATGACCTTTTTGGAGCGATCCCTCTCCTCGCTTTCAGAGGTTGTTTTGCAGAATAGACGGGGATTAGACCTCCTGTTTATGCAACAAGGAGGCCTCTGTGCCGCCCTGAAAGAGGAATGTTTTTTCTATGCTGACCACACCGGAGTGGTTAGAGACTCAATGGCCAAATTGAGAGAGAGATTGGCTCAAAGAAAAAGAGGCAGGGGAAGCCCAACAAGGGTGGTTTGAATCATGGTTTAACCAATCTCCGTGGCTAGCCACCCTGATATCCACCTTGGTAGGACCGATTGCAATGATCCTGCTGACACTGGTCTTCAGACCCTGTATATTAAACAGGCTCGTGTCCTTTGTCAAGAGCCAGCTAGAAAGGGTCAACATCGTGTTTGTAGAACACCAACAACTGCTTTAAAAATGTACTTGATAAGTATTTCCCCCGATTTTCCCTGGCTCTCCCCAAGTATCCCAAGCTACACTCCATTACCCCCAGTCGCTTCCTAAGTGCCAATTGCTCAGTGTGCATTATCTTTATACTCTTTTTTAGAAATATTTTTACTATTTTAGCCTGTTTAGTTAAGCATAGGGGGGGGGGGGGGAAATGGTGCTAGGTAGGGCCTGGCGGCCGGAAGATGTCGCACTGTACGGAAACACAGGACCCCCCCTCCAGATAGCCAACAGCTTTTAATTTATGATGTAAGCAGACGGAAGTGACATTGTAAACCTAAGCTATATAGTGTCACATCATTCAGCAATAAACGCCATTTGCCATCCACCACATTGGTGTCTGTGAGCGGATGGACCGCGCGGCCAGGGATTGGCTGCCGTGCCATTCCTGAACCAGGTCACCGCGCGCCTGTAAAAAGGCAACATGGCAGGTGGGCCAGCTGGAGGAGCTGTCCCAGTCTCTGGAAGCTCCCTCTGAGCTCTTGGTGACCACAGGCAGCACTGGGAGGAGGGACAGGGTGGGCTGTTGCTGCTTTTTGTGCAGCTTGTTCAAAGTTAGAGTCTCCTGCGGTGCTTCCTGGATCTTTCTCCTCCTCCTCCTCTCTGATTTTCCATGATACAGATGCTGTGCTCCACGCTCATCCAGGGTTGCAAACCGCCCGTGCCTCCACCACAGCACCCTGAGTATTTCTCTCAGCTGCATCTGTAGTGCACTGAAACCCTCCTCCTCCTCCTTGCTGAGTGGTGGTACTCTGTGTACTCCACAAACCGGCTGCGGAGATCATAGCCACGCCGTGGGGATCTGCTCCGCTCTCTCTGCCTCAGCAGGCTTTTCTCTCCAGCAGCCCTGGGTGCAAGAGGTGACTCGGAAAAACTGTTGGAAAGCCCTTGAGTTCTGTCAATCCTGGGAGCATGATGATGACTTGGAGGACTCGTTCTCCTCCTCTTTGATGACTGGTGGTACTCTCCATGCTCCACTAACTGGCTTTGGAGACCATAGCAGTGCCATTGGGATCTGCTCCGCTCTCTCTGCCTCAGCAGGGTTTGCTACCGAGCAGCGCTGAAAGCAGAATACTGGGAGCTGCCGTTAGAGGTCCCTGGAGCTGCGTTATCATTGGGAGCATGGTCATAACTTGGAGGACTCGTTCTTCTCCTCCTCCTTGCTGAGGGGTAGTACTCTTTGTACTCCACAAACTGGCTACGGAGATCATAGCCACGCCGTGGGGATCTGCTCCGCTCTCTCTGCCTCAGCAGGCTTTTCTCCCCAGAAGACCTGGGTGCAGGAGGTGACTCCGAAGAACTGTTGGAAAGCCCTTGACTTGTGTCAATCCTGGGAGCATGACAATGACTTGGAGGACTTGTTCTCCTCCTCTTTGATGACTGGTGGTACTCTCTGTGCTCCACTAATTGGCTGCAGAGATCATAGCTGCGCCTTGGGGATCTGATCTTCTCTCCCTGCCTCAGCAGGGTTTGCTCCCGAGTAGCGCTGGGTGCAGAGCATCTGCGGGAGAAAAAGAACAAACAAGGATCAGTGTTTGTTTAGAGCTGCTTTTGCAGCCCCCTCTGGGGTTCACTCATTTACTTGGAGTAGTTTCTATGACAGAGAGAAGACACGTCAAGACAAGAATATGGGAAATTCAGTTGGGGTCTTCCCACTAGGTCTGCCCCTGTCACAGCAAGACCTCGTCTTCATACCCCCTACGGCCTCCATTTCATAGAATCATAGCATCACAGGATGGTTTGGCTTGGAAGGGACCTTAACGGTCATCTAGTTCCAATCACCTGACATGGGCAGGGGCACCTTCCAACAGACCAGGTTGCTCAAAGCCCTGTCCAGCCTGGCCTTGAACACTTCCAGGGACGGGGCATCCACAGCTTCTCTGGGCAACCTCTGCCAGTGTCTCTCCACGCTCACCGTAAACAAGTTCTTCCTAAGATCGACTCTAAATCTACCCTCTTGAAGTTTAAAACTGCTGCCCCTCACCCAATCACTACACATCCTGATCAGGAGTCCCCCAGATCTTCCCTGTAGGCCGCTTTAGGGACTCTTCTCTGTATCAAACAGCTACAGAGAGCAGACAAGTAGCAGTTTACATCGGGGCAGCAGCCTAAAGCCCAGCAAGGGAAGGGAAGGACCGACGGGGGGCAGTTCACGTTGGACAGCACTGAATGATGCGGGTAGTAACTGTCTGCTAGGACAGAAACACTCAGGAGGATCGGAAGGAAAATAGCCAAACTGGGAAAGGGAAATGCATTCTCGACACGTTTCAGTAGTGGCCTATTACCTGACATAAAAAAGTAAATAGGCTTGCTGCGCGAGAACTGTGTTTATGTCGCAACGATCCACCAACGTATCGTCCATCTGGTACCACAGTCCATCGCTGGCCTGTAAATAAAGGCAATGATACCTGGAGATGAACTGCGTGGTTTCTGCAGAAAAACACAGGCAGCAAACTACAGAAGCAAGAATCCACCAGTGCAAATCCCATCCAGCCAGTCAGGAGACCTTCTCCCCCAAAAGCTTGGCTACCAGAAAAGTTTGCCTTCCCCAGCACACATTCTTCCCCGTGACAAAGGAAGTGGCTCTTTACCTTTGTGTAGCAGAAATAGTGTCCTGCCTGAGAGCTGCCACCGCTGTGCACCAGGACAGCGTATAAGGCGTAGAGGAGCGGTTCTGCAGCTCCCGGAGACATGTATGGCCGGAGATCCAAGTCCTGGGGATACTGCACAAACTGCGGAGAGACCAAGAGGGCTCAGGAAGGATACTGCCATACCACGTGAAAAAGCCTGCCAAGACCAGGGCCCAGCCATGTTAAAATACATCTCTGGGGCTCATCAACACTTCTTGTCCCTGAAGCAGCAGGTAACGCCTTGGGTGGCAGGAAACTGTTCTCGGCCAGAGCAGCTCTGTCGCAGCAGAGCATGTGCTTGCCTTGCCACAGGAGCTCTCCTCTCCCCAGAAGGGAACACAAAAAGCTCCACCTGAACAGCTTGTGACAGAGCATCCTGCTTTGGGAAATCTCCTGCTCCAGGAAGAGAAAGAGAGTTGCCCTCCAATTGCGTACACACCTTGCCGATCTTCTTGCCATAGAAATCAAAGCGTTTCAGGCACAGCGTGAGCACCCTGGGCGCGCGATCGACTGTAAACCTCTTGAAGGCAGTAACCATCTCGTCACACCTTGAAAGCAAGCAGAGAGCCAAGCACTGAAATGCACCCTAGCTTGCCCCAAGGCAGCCAGACAACCTTTTCCACCTCACACGTCCTCACGCCATTTCAAGACTCTTCAGAACCATTAGGCCGTAAGAAAGAAAAGCTGTGCCTCCTGATTGTGCATCGAACCTCCTGAGGCTCGATGACAGGCAGCATCTCCACACAGGCACAAGTCTTAATCTGGTGTTAGACATCCTCTTACCTGCTACATCGAAAGCTGTTTTCACCAGCCAGCCGCTCGGGCTTGACAAAGTCCTCCAGAGCTGCGGTGACAGATGAGGCTGCCTGGAGGGGTGAGAAAGGAGAGCTCTGAGCTGGGGGAAATGCCCTCGCCCAAGCACTCAGGGGGAGTTGCCCACAAGACCCAGGTGGATGACGCTGAGGAGACCCACCGTGACCCTGCAAAGAGTGGCCAGAGGGAGGAGGAAAGAGGGTATGATGCCGAACATTTCCCTCCCTTCCCAGAGATTTCCGGCTGGCACTATCAAGAGCTACCTCACCGTGCCACCACTCAGTTCAGCTGCCGATGGTGTGCAGGGTCATCAGGAATGAAAACAACACGAGCCACCAGCCTAGGAGCCAGGTGGGTGTTGAGGGAAGGCAAAGAGATGGTGGCTGAGAGTCCCTCAGTGCAGAGAGTATAATGCGTGCTTGCCCAGCACCTACAGGGAGACCGCTGCCATGGCCTTTGCAGGACACCTCCCACACCACTTCCCACCTCCCACCAAGCTCTCCTGTGTTCACAGTGCACTTTTCAAGGCCAGCTGCACACATTCTGGGAAGCCACAAGGAGCTTGGGACGTCTTGAAGCACAGTGAGAAACCCTCTTACTTTGATATCCAAAGGCACATCCAGGAAGGCCTCGTAGGAATCGGAAACTGCTTTGCAGCTGCAGCACATGACTGGAAGGCAAAGGGAAATGCTCAGCAACAGGTGAAGTCGATAGGTCGTGCCCATTTATGCTTTTCATCTTTTCTAGAGCCAGCCACACGCTCATCTGTTTCTCACAGGCACACAGCAGGGCACAGGCAAGTGTAAGGAGAGCAACAGTTGTGGAAACATACCTCTGGACCTCAGGAAGCCCCCAAATATTTGATGGACGATGGTAGTATATTGAGAAGAGATGTCCCAGCTGGAAGGAAACAGTAAAGCAGAGAGTTATCTCCTCCAAGAGTTTTCCTTTGCCTGCAAGCCCTGGGCGTAGTGTTTCCTTGACGGGGGTACATCAAGGCAGCCAAAAGGCTGGGCAACTTTGAAAGGTCATTTGTTTGTGCTTACGCGCTGCTTCCAGCCAGACAAGCTCTCTGCATGGCAGTGACAGTACAGCGTAAGAAGTCGTGGGCGTCTTCCTGCATGCCAAGCATGAAATGTCCTCCTATTCCTAATCAAGAGGAAGGTAGTACTTCAGTCCTCTACCAACAGAGGAAAGCACATCAAAGTAGCTGAGGTGACCTACGTGGGAGGGCGTTGATGACGTCCCTGGGCTGGATGGCACTGGCTGAGGTGTTCAAGGCATTGTTAACGTGCGCTTCCATGATGCACATCATGCAGAAGCCTTGCTGGCGACCTGAAGAGGGAGGGAGGGAAGCAAGCCAGTCAGGTTAGTCAAAGAGCCATTGAATGGGAAACCTCATGGAGATCTTGGAGTTGTCCTAGACAGTCTCCTAGTCCTCCCCAGGTGCCAACGGCCCAGTATGCCCAGGACATCTCAGTACACAGAAAACATTCTTGAGAGGGATGCTTCACTGACAGAAGTTTTCTGTGCAACCAGCAGAGAGAGTTTAACCTGCAGGAATCGGGAACAACACCTGGGACTAGAAAGAGGCGTCTTTGTGAGAGCGAGCACACCTTGATAGGACAAGCGGCTTCTAGGCTTGAGTGTTCCAAGAACACCAGCTTGGGGGCAGCTGACAAAGAAGGGCTGCTTTTCTCCTACATCCCGTTGCAGGTTCTGGGGATGCTTGGGAAGTGCCCAGCAGACTGACAAGGAGATCTTCCTAAAAGTACTCACAGGAGCTGCTGTGCTCATGAGAGAGCAGGTAGTTGGCAAGAGGGGGTGTGTACGTCAGGCACTGCAGCACGGAGTTGAGGAAGCACGTATTGTCCGCGTTGTAGAGGCCTGCTCCAGCTTTCTGCCTTTGCTGCCAGTCCACGCAAATCTTCTCCGGGGGAAAGAGGATCCTTTGTGGTGGAGCCATTCCCTCGGCAACGACTGCAGGGAAATGATGGTTTTGTTGCACAGAAGCGTATCTGAAAAGCCAAGTTCTCTGCAGGAGCACCCAGGACAACCAGCTCCAACCTCCAAGCCAGAACAGGGGAAACCCAACACTGCCTGTGACATTTACTGCTTGGAAAAGGTTTGGGAAAATAGCCTGTTCACCTCCTTCTTTTGCTGGAAATCCAACAAACCCACACTCTGATTTCTGGGCTCGGGATACTCGCCTTTCCATCTAGAGTCTTGAATGATCGGGTCAAGCCTTCCCTTTTTCTGACTGTCACTTGACGAAAACAAGCAGGCACCAAGCCCAGAAGGGAACCCTACTGATGTCAGTTTGTTCTACGAGCAATGTCATCTTCCAAATGCTTGTGTAGAATGGCAGAGGAGGGACAAAATGACCAATTGCTGCGCCCAATCAAAAAACCCTGGGTAGGCCTGGCTGCTCTCAGGAAACACCCCAGAATTCCCTCGAGGTTGTCCCCACATCAACATTCCAGGATGGAGCAGCAGCCGTGCCCATTGCATTTGGGGGCTCACAAAGCCCAAGGCTGCTGGTGAAGCTGTTACTCACAGGAGTCGTTTCCCATTGTGGCCGTGGCTCCTCTCAGGAGCAGAGCAGGAAGCTTTGGCTGGCAAAGAATGTCCAGATGCGGCCCAGAAAGAGAAGATCAGCACCAATACCGTCACCTGGTTGCAATGAAGAAAGTGGAGCTCAAGAAAATCATTCAACCACCATAAAAAAGAGAGGCCAACACTTGCCATCAAAAGTGTTCAAGTGGTCGCTTTAACTGCCTGTAGCGACTGTTAGCAGCAGAGCCCTCTGGCTCTCCAGCCCACACTTGCCCACCCTGTCTGCAGGAGTGACCGGTGTCTGGCCGCTACTGTAACGGTTGCCTTTGCTGGGCTGTGTTTCTGGTCTCCCTTCCTGACCCATCAGTCAAGGTGGGCTTCGGGTCAGGCTACGCTGAGCTCAATGCCTCGGCCTGCCACCTCCCTACTTCCCTAGCCTTGGCAACGGCAAAAAAATAGGAATTACCAAACAGGAACTGTACCCATAGCGCCTGTCTGGCCAGCCTAGAAGGGTGGAAGAGCTCAGCATACAGCTTGGGAGGTCGAGAGCAGCCTCCACTTTTATCCCCAACCTACCTCTTCTAGGACCTGTCCCACAAGCAAAGTCCTAGTTACCTTTGGAAGAGGGTGGAAGCTGAGGAGCAGTCAGCAGGAAAGGAGAAATGTTTAGAAAGAGGTAGCCACGCAAGTAGCTCAAGAAGGAGCCGAGTTATCCTGACGGGCAGCTCAGCCCAATCCGCTGCTCAGGATGTCCAGCCCTGGCCAGGTGAGGGCACAAGTTCCGGGTGGGTGCCGCATCACTGCCCCTTTGTGAGACGGGGCTGCACGGCAACACGCTGTGGCCAGGCAGCTGCCCCAGCCTGGGCACCTCCCCTGCAGCCAGCAGCCGGTGCCGCTGGGCTTCCCCACGTGCTGCTGGCGAAGGGCTGCTCGGCCGCCGGCACAGTTCCCACCTCTTCCCCGCTGCGCACAGCCAGAGGAGTCAACGCCTGCCCCGGGCTGGAAGCTGCCCGTGCACAGCTGTGGCTGGCACCGTCGCGTTGCGCAGGGTTTCTTTGCCATTCGTCCCAGCTACAGGACTGTGTGCGTGAGACTCGTGGAGCAAAGCACCTGCCCGTGACTTGCATCTGCCCCCAGGACTCAGCCTGTGCTTGGGACATCCACTTTGGCCACAGCCTCGCTTGGGTGGCTTTTTGTCATCATGTGCCCCTGGGGATGGCTGGTGTTTCCCCTCCTGGCCTGGGGAGGCTGCTTTTGCCCCCTGTCCACACCAGGTACCTGGGTTGACTCCTGCCCTGCTCAGGGGGCTCTTTATGCCCCTGCCCTCATTGGGGTGGCGAGCTTTGCTCCTGCCCCTCAGGGGGCATTGACTTCTGTCCCTGTCCTGCTCAGGGCATCTTGCCCTGCCCCTCCCCTGCTGGGGGCAGCCGTTTTTGCCCCTGCCATAGCAGGACACCAGGACTCCAGTGCTGTTTTCCTGGCACCAACTACCAGCGCAGGCTGGATCGCAGTGTCACACCACAACCTCGCTGCTCAGGACAAAGTCAGCTCCGCTCCAAGTCTCCTTCAGCGCTGTTCCTCCAGCTGGCATCTGACAGGCGTAGGTGCAAATTTCCCTCCCTGCTGAGCTGGCTGCAGGGCCAGGCCGCAGGAGCTGGCAGCACCCAATGCCACCCAGGGAAGTGAAGGATCCCGGCAGCTGGATGTCAAGTAGGCTGTGCCTCTTCCTCCCGTTCCTCACTCACACACTTCAGCTACAGCTCTTGTGCTTGGGCACATGGCGAACCGTTATGCTTCACAAGATGCCGCAGTCAGCGGGATGGGTTGTGTGAACGTGGCTGAAAAGTTCCTGTGCCCCGACAGGCTCCCTTCACAAAGGCATCTTGTCCATGAGGTGACCTGGTCAGAGTGGTTTTCCATATTTAGCTTTTTAGTAGCATTGCACTAAACAAAACACAATAACCAGTAGTTACCTGGAGGAGAAAAATAAAAAAGGGGGAGGGAGGGGCAGCGGAGAAAGGGAAACATAAGAAAAAAGGGAAGACTGCAATAAAACAGACAACAAAAACTTGACTGCTGTTCTTAGTAAAGCCAACATGGAACGTGACCAGAACCAGCTGCCAGGCGTTCCAGGTCCTAGGAAGCTCTGTCAGACCTTTGCAGAACACCTCTGCCCTCATTAGACATTGCTGGTATTGCAAAGACCAACTTGCAAAGCTCTCTTCAGACTTGAAGGTATCTGCTGCCCTGAGGGCCTTTGGTGGAGGAGAAGGAGATCTCCAGGCACACCATGGAGCTGCTGACAGGCCCACTGTGAAACTGCTTGGCGTGTTCCCCAACTGTATCATCCAGGGGCTAGTAAGGCTTGTTGGAGAGAAAACCCAGCAGCCTGAGAATGCAGGCACACGAGTGGAGACCCCGGTGTGATGTGCCTTGTGTGCCTGGGCTGCTCTGCATCTGCTGGGTAGAGGGAGGACAGAGCTCACTGCCCTGCAGCAGTGGTATCGGTGGCTGGCACAAAGGCACCCAATGTGTCTGCAGGGCTGCCTGGGGCGCCCTCTGCGCTGCCCTGCTGAGGCTCCACCTGGAGTGCTGTGTCCAGTGCTGGGCCCCCTAGTGCCGGAGAGACAGGGAGCTCTTGGAGAGGGTCCAGAGAAGTGCGACGGGGATGAGGGGTCTGGAGCATCCCCCTTCTTATGAGGACAGGTGGAAAGAGCTAGGTGTGTTCAGCCTGGAGAAGACAAGGCTGAGGGTGTCTTACCAATGCCTACAAATCCCTTAAGGGTGAATGTCAGGAGGATGGGGCCAGGCTCTTTGCAAGCTCTCCTGCTCGCACACCTACTACAGGGAAGTTGGACTTATTGTGGTTAGTGCCTTAGGAAGATTTGGTTGTTTTATTTTCATTGTGCTGTCCTATGTGCAGATCTTCAAGGCTGTGCTGAGGGTCCCCTCTGAGCAGGGTTGGCACAAAGCCTTTTCCACGTGACTCCCTCACCTGGCCGTGGTCTCCATCTTTCTCAGCACTGTCATGTTTGCCTGCCTGAAGCCCCCCTGTATGTCGTCCCCATCCCTGGATCTGGTGGTGTTAGTGCAGTACTCGGTGGTGCCTCCAGCAGTGAACCCCGCCATCTACAGCGTGAGGAACCAGGAGCTCACGGGTGCAGTGAAGAAGCTGCTGCAGTCAGGTGTCTCTCAGGAGAAATGAGCTGCCTTGTGTATCTTCACAGGGGACTTCCTGTTCATCTTTGGATCATCCTGTACATTTATGACTGTATCTGTTACAATCCTGTTTGCCCTGCAATATCTGCACCCATTGCACTTCTTCAAAAGCAGGAACCCAGCCTGTGTGACCCAGAGGACTTTTTGTGCATGGGAGGGTGGTACAGCTGGCCTCCAGTGTTGCATCTCTGTAATAAAGGTGGTTTTTCTCAGTGCCCATGTCTGGACGTTGGGCTCTTCTGCCAAAGCTGAGCTCAGGAACAGGCTGAAGGAATTGCCCCCAGGAGCGTGCTGCTGGGCTTGGGTTCCCCATGGCTCAGGGGAGGAGGGCATGGGGCAACGCGTTAGGGCATGGGCCTGTGTTGAGCCTTGGCGTGTGTGTGCCCAGTGCCCATGGGAATGGTGGGTGACCAAGAGGGATGTGCCTGGGACCATCTCCCTGGGCTTTCAGGCACCGCTGCCCTGCACAGCAGCACCGCCTGCTCAGGGCCATGCCTGAGACCACCTCCCTGGGCAAGAGCAGGTGTCTCTGTGTATGCCCCAGCTGGGGCACGCTGCTGTGTCCCTGGTGCCGCAGGAGGTGCCTGGGGAGCCCCCAGGCCAGCAGCCTGGTGCTGGGGACAGGGACTGGCCCCGAGGGGCTGCCGGGAGTGGGCAATCAGGGTCCCTGTGAGAGAGGAGCAGCAGACAGAGGGGGACACTGGCCTCTGTCCCTTCATGCCATGGCTGGTGCCAGCCCTGGGGCTGACTGGCAGGATGAGACCCCTCTCTGCCCACCAGCATCTCCTGTGCCCTTGTGATGGTCTATGGCCATGGGGTGAGTGCCCAGAGCTCTGCAGCCCCCTTTGGGTGGGCAATTGCATGGGGCCAGCCCAGCGTGGGCTGCTGTGTCTGCCTGGGCTGGGGAGAGGGCAGGGGAGGTGGGCAGAGCTGGGGGGGGCTGGGCTGGGAAGGTCCAGGGAGAGGGAAACACCAGTGAGAGCTCAGCTGTGTGGGTGTGCAGGGTGGGGGCACACAGCAGGGTGGTCCTGGTGCAGACCCAGGGGTCATGGTGAAGGAAGCAAGGCACCAAAGGAGAGGGCCTGCACTGTTTCATGTTCCTTGGAGACCCCAGGGAGGATGCAGCAGGGAAAATTTCCCCAAGAAGTCCCAATCACCGCTCATTTCCCTGTGTGGTCATAGACCCCAGCCCCAGCAAGGGACCTTTGCTGCATCGTCACGTCTATCCTTCTTGGTGGCTTAGTGAGACCAAACTCCTTTGCCATTTCCAATATGAAGTGATTCATTTTCCTACAGACACTTCTTACACACAAGTGTCCCATAGCTCTTGCCACAGTTGGTCACTCAGCCAAGGCCGTGGTCAGAGACTTCCAGCCAGATCATGTGCTCATGGCCTTGTTTTGACAAACATTGAAACAGGCCAAGGATTGCCATCCAGCAGCCCTGGGCCCAGCGCTCTGGCCTTTCACTCTAAACGATTCCTCAAATAAAACCCCAACTCTCTCAGCCTCTCCTCGTCCATAATGTGCTCCAGGTCCCACCCATCCTTCTGGCCTCTTCAGGACCTGCTCCAATCTGTCGGGGTCTTTCTGGTGCTGGGGAGCCACATTCCGGGCACAGCAGTCCTGATGTGGTCCTGTGGTGGGTTAACCTTGGCCCGAAACCTACCAGTGCCCCAGCTGCTCATTCACTTCCCTGACTCAACAGGACAAGGGAGGAAATAAACCAGCAATGCTCATGGGTCAAGATAAAGACAGAGAGATTACTCACCTATCCCTGTAATGACCAATTAGATGTTGTCTTGCCAAAGGCCAATTTCATTTATTGCCAATTCAAACAGATTTTGATTATGAGAAACAATGTCCAAAGTATTATATGACCATTCCCCTCACAGGTCCTTCCAGGGCCAAATTACTCCATTGCTCCCAACCACCTAATCACCCACACCCTGAGAGGCGCCGGAGGGATGTTGAAGAGTGGGCTGAAAGCACAGAACGCCTCTGCTGCTCCTTTCTGCTCACAATTCTGCCCTGCTAACCTTCATCAGGAGGTTCAGGGAATCTGAGCAGAAGACCTTTGCACATGCAGGACTTAGTGATGAGTGTCACAGGAAACCTGAGCAGGCCTGTGCTGTGCTCCATGTACCTCTTGGCCTTCAGGCTGAGCTGTGCTGAGTGTGTCCCTGGGTTGCAGAACAAGCCATATTGGAAGAAGAAATCTGCAGGAAGCTGCTGGTGAATGGCCAACCGCACGCCCTTACCTTTGTCTGGGACTGCAGTTACCAACTCCCAAGTGAACATCTCCTCTTAGAACACGAGAAGTGATGACTAGAATGGCTTTCCCTGGCACAAAACACTTCAAGAGCTCACAGGAGACAATGTGGGATAACCCTTCTGCAGGCAGGATCTGCACCACTTGCTGCACCACTCTCCCAACGCTGTAAACTCCGTGTTCCCGGCCTCGGAAGGGACGGCATACAGCTGACACGATTGTCTCTGTGTGTAGAGAGTTTGCTCTAACCAAGGCCATTTGAAATGACACTTTGTCTCAGAGTCCAAGTGCCTTTCTTACTGCAGCCATAACCAGCTGGGCTGCTGATGGCCAATCCCCCAAGGGAACGGGACACTCCAGGGACCTCAAACTCGCCTTCATGGCCACGTGCCTGCTAGTGGCCTATGAGCTTCTCAGATGTAATGGGTGTCATAATGATAGCCCAGATCATCAGCCTGCTTGTGGCCTCGGTTACTCCTTGGTTAGCGGTTCCTGACTTGGAGAAGGCAGCGATAACGAGATGCACAGCAATGGAAGAGATGGCCAAGGACCCTGCAGGTGCCATGAAGGCTTTGCAGGAAGAAGTGTGAGAAATAGCCCCGAGAGCTGTGCAAATTGGAATGGCATTAGATATGAAGCTGGCGTCTGAAGGCAGAGTCTGTGCTGGTTTTAATACCAGTTGTTGCGTATACGTAGATCAAAGTGGGAGAATTTCTACAGATACATGTGTAAAAAAAAAATTGGAAAACATTCTAATATTTGTCGTGAGTTCCAGAAAGTTCGCGCCTTCTATGAAATTGAAGTCAATTGGAATATTCTGACGTCCTGGTTTCCTGATTTACAACTATGGGTTAAGAAGTTCATCTCCAGATACCTTTCTCCTCTTTCTCTTTGATCACTCCAATCCATTTTACCTATGTAGCTTCTGCTTTAAGGTTCAGAGAGGAAAAGCTGGACTGTCTTTCAGTAGTGTCTGTAATTTTCCCTATGGGCAACTCTTCAGTAGTGGCAATAGACCTCATGGGGATTTGCTTGAACTAACAATTATACAGCTGAGAAATGTATTTTTTATTTATTAATTTCTAACCCACTACCCCCCCCCCCACACACACACGATAATTAATCCCTCTTTTATTCCTGTGTACACCCTGTTCTCTAAGGAAAGCAGCCAATAATTACTGCCAAGAATTTGCTATATTCAGCTGCAGAGTTGGTTGAAGAAGTCTGATGTAAAGTGATGTAAGTCTCATGGAGCTGAGGACAGAAATCGTGGGGCTGGAGAGCTGAGGAGCAAGGCTGTCCACGCAGTGATTAGCTCCAGGGACTGCTTTTCCTACCTGTCTGCACCTCCTCAGGAGACACTGTGCATCAATAGCAATTGGAAAAGCCTTCTATCAATTCCCCAAAGTGCTCATTACCTGCCTTTCTCTTTCACTGTACGGCTGAAACTTATCTCATGAAGTGTAGGAGCCAACCTTGAAGACCAGATGTCCCTGATGGAGGGGACTGGGCTTGTCAGGGCATTCTGCCTCGTCATGAGCCCAGGGTGTCTGTGGTGCTGTGGACTTCAGGTGTTCAGAGGAGACTGAAGAAACCTCTCAAGAACACCAAGTCAGGAGCAAAGCCCACAGCCCCTGGAAGCGTTAATGGGCCCCGCTGAGGGCCATGGCTGAGAAAGCCTCCCCATGGCCTTGTTAGAGCCCATCCTTGGAGGCTGTGAGTGCAGGAAGGCAAAGGCGCTGTGCAGGCAGCTCTGCTGCTGAGCAAAGCCTTGGCTTGCTTGATGAAGCAGAAAGGCCAAGCCGTGACCTGCAGCCTGTGGGGAGGTCGGTGCTGTCCCTCACACAGGGCTCAGGGCTCTTCCTGGGGACCATGGAAGGTGGGCATCCAATGCCCAGTGAAGGACAGCAATGGCACAGCAACTTCCAGCTTCCCCATGGGGCCTGCAAGGAGGCAACGATGCCCCCGTGCCGTGAGGACATCATGTCTTGTCATGGCCCTCAGAGGCAGAGACAGCTGCCACAGCCAAGGGGACACAGACCTGGGTTCTACTGGTGCCTTCCAGCCTTGCCAGTGCCCTCTGCCATCCCCACCATAGGCTGTCCTGCATGGTTGGAGCCCTGCCCCTGTTTCCCTGCAGGCTGTAGGCACCATCTCGCTGCCCTGCCTTGCTCTCACCCCAACATTGCCATACCTTCGCTGAGGTACCTCCACTCTCACCGGCTGTTCCTTGAAGCACAAACCATGGGCTGATCCAGGCTCCCTCTGGCTGAGCCCTCGCACCGCAGCAGGACCCCTGCAGTGACAGTTCTTCCTGCTGAGCTCCAGTCTCTGCTTTCCTAGTTGAAACTTGGTGACATTTTTTCCTCTCTCCTGCTGTTTTCCCCTGCCCAGGAAAGCTTTACCATCTCAGAAAATACCCTTCCAGCAGGGAATGCAGCCAGGAAGCCTTTTCTTATGCTCTGCTCTCTCACCAGAGAGAAGGAATACTCACATGGTCTCCCAAACCACGTAACTGCTGCTGGCCTTTCAGCTTCTCCCAGGGACATGACCAAGCCATGTGCCTGCTGCTGTCCCATCATGTCCCCAGGCAAAAACAACCTCTATCCGAGCCCTTCTCCTGGATGGGGCCTATGGGGTCCCTTGGCAGAGGGACTGTCCCAGCCACGTTCCTGATGCTGGCCTGTCACCTCCAGAGGCAGAACTGACCTCACAGGCCCCTCACAGCCAGGCACGTCCTCCTGCATGAGGAGTTCCTGAGACCGTTTTTCCCTCCCAATACCACACCCCTCCATCACCCTCATTCTGGCCCAGGTCCTGACCACAGAAAAGCATGCTGGTTTCATCAGATTTGTCAAATATCTTTCCCACAAGCCATTTCCCACAAGCTCATCTTCAGCCGAGCCCCTCTATTTGTGTTGACACATTTTATATATGCCTTTATAGCTCTATGGTGTTTTTTCAGGTTGGACTGACCTCTGGAGGTCATCGAGTCCACCCCTCCAGCTGAGGCAGGGTCACCTAAACCAACTTTCTCAGCAACTTGTCTAGGTAGGCTTGCAATATCATAGAAGCACAGAAACAGAGAATCATTTAGCTTGGAAAAGACCTTGAAGATCATCAAATCCAAATGTAAACTCAGGACGGCCAATTCCATCACTAAATCATGCCATGAAGAATTGCATCTACCTCTATTGAAACACCTCCAGGGCTGGTGATTCCACCAGCTCCCTGGTTCCAATGCTTGAGCACCTTTGCAGTGAAGATGTTTTTCCTCATATCCAATCTGAACCTCTCCTGGTGTAACTTGAGGCTCTTGCCTCTTGTCCTGTCACTTGTTATCTGGCAGAAGACTCCTACCCACCCCATCTACAACCTCCTTTCAGGTACTTCTAGAGAGCAGTAAGATCCCCCCTGAGCCTCCTACTACCCACACTAAACAACTCAAGTCCCCTCAGTCACTCTTCATCCAAGCAGGGATCCAGACCCTTCACCAGTTGTGTTGCCCTTCTCTGGAAATGCTCCAGGACCTCAACGTTTCTCTTGAAGTGAGGAGCCCAAAACAGGAAACACGTTGTTTGAGGTTTGACTTCAGCAGTGCCGAGTACAGGGGGTCCATCACTGCCCTGGTCCTGCTGGCCACGCTCTTTCTGATACCAGACAGGATGCTATTTGCCTTCTTGGTACCCGGGCACACTGATGGCTCATGCTCAACCATCTGTCAACCCTCACCCTCAGGGTGCTTCCCCAGCAGGCAGCCTTCCAGCCACTCTGGCCCAAGCCTGTAGCCTTGTGTGGGGCTGTTGTGACCCAAGTACAGAACTGGCACTTCTCCTGGTTGAACCTCATACAATTGGACTCATCCAATGGTCCAACCTGTGCAGATTCCTCTGCAGAGCCTTTCCTGCCCTCAAGGACATCAGCACTGCCACCCAACTTGATGTTGTATGCAAAACTCACTGAGGGTGCACTCAATCCCGTGTCTGGGATCATTGATGAAGTTCTGAAACAGGACTGCCCCCAGCACTGAGCCCTGGGGAACACCACTCTTTATGGGCCATCGTCACCTGGATGTCACTCCATTTACTCCCCCTCTTGGGGCTTGCCTGTCCAGCCAGCTCTAACCCAGCACGGAGAACACCCACCGAAGCCATGAGCAGCCAGTTTCTCCAGGAGAATGCAGTGGGAGGTGGAGCCAAAAGGCTTTCCTAAGGTCCAGGTAGACAGCATGCACAGCCTTTCCCTCATCCACTGGGCAGGTCACCTTGTCCCAGCAGGAGATCAGGTTCATCAGGCAGGACCTGCCTTTCATAAACCCATGCAGGCTGGTCCTGACCTCCTGGTTTTCCTGCGGCTCCTGTGCGATGGCGCTCAGGATGATCAGCTCCACAACCTTCCCTGGCACTAAGATCAGGTTGACAGGCCTGTAGTTATCCCGATCCTCCCTCCTACCCTTCTTGTAGGTGGGCACCACTTGACTAACATTCAGCCTTCTTGGGCCTCCCCAGTTAGCCAGCACTGTTGAAAGTCATCGCTGTGGTGAGGCAATAGAGAAACAGACCAATGATTTTCAAAGTGTCCCTGCATCACGGGATGTCCATGGTCAAGGACACAATCAAAAGCACCTTGTCCTTTCTGGGTATGAGGTTCACCGGAACCACATGTCCTCTGGGGCTGCAGAGGCATCACTGGCAGCAATGCCTTCTCCTGCAGCACTGCACAGTCCAGCCCTGCATGTCTCTGGTCCCAGGGACAGCATGGATTGCTCTCCTTAGGGACATCTCATTTCACCTTCACAGTGACCTCTGCCCACCACCCCAGCATGCGCTGCAGCAAAATATTTTGCTGGCGTGTGACCTTGGACACTTGGTACCCATTATTATTTTTGTTGTTACATGTCTGAGCTTGGCCCAGGTGACACAGGTGTGGTTCAGGGTAACTCTGCTCTGAAATAACCTAAATCAGGGAGAGGAAGGGGAAAAGTCTTATTTAAGCCGCGTGAGGAAGCCTTAGGATCAATAACCTCACATCTTCTTGGGGAATTTAGAGATCCTGTGGGTTTACATGGCAGGGGTTTGGGAGTGGTTTGGAGGTGTTTGTAGGGCTGGCAGAGGTGAGAAGAGACCAAGAGCTGACTCCATGGCCATAACAGCCACTTTCATTTGACTCCAAAATGGACCAGCCCCTGCCCAAACCTGAGCCAATAAGCAATTCTAGTGGCACCTCTGTGATACCCTATGGCAGAAAGGACAAAACACAACGGGAGAGGAGTGAGAATTATGTGAGAGAACAACCCTATAGACATCAAGGTGAGTGAAGAAGGAGGGGAGCAGCGAGACAGAGGCTTGGTGGGATCCTGCAAGCCAGTGGTCAAGTAACCACCCGCCGACAGTCACAGGGCAGCACAGTGACAATGCTCCTTTAGGTGTCTGCAGGTTCTTTGCATCGGCATTCTAGCACAGCTGCCAGATGGGCCAGCAGCTGTGATGCTCCCCTGGATCTGAAACCCTGCATCATTCGTGTCCACCTTGGTTCGAGGAGCAAAGAAACGGTGGAGTCTCATCTCCCAGGGGGAGTGAGGCAGGAGAGCAGCAGAGTGCAGGCCCCAGGTCACACACTGGCAGGCTGTGGCCTGTGCAGAAGGAGGGAACGCTCCTTCGGGTGCCCTGGAATTGCCCCACAAGCATAAACTCCATTTTCAATGTTGGACCTGTTGGAGGCTGCTGTCCTTGCCGAGCAGCTGTGCTGAGCTCTGCCACCTGCCCTGGCACTTGGTTCCCTCAGTGTCACAGCTCTGTCTGCAACAGGACGGGCTCCAGCTGCCTCTGCGTGGGCCCCTGGCTGAGGGCACTGCTGCACATCTGGGCTGAAGCCCCCCAGCTGTGGCACCAGCCCAGCTCTGCCTGGCCATAAGGCAACCTGGTACCAAGTGTCCCCGAGCCCGTGGGTGCAAAGGCTTTGCTTCAGAGCAGAGACATGGCCTGGGCAAAGGAGAGCTGAGTCTTGAGCCCTCGGACTGTGCAATGAAGTGCTGAAATGGGCTCTGCAGGGCTTACTGAAGCACTGAGGACATCCTCCCTGCCCTGCCTGCAGAACCACCAGACACACACGTACACACACGCTCCGTTAGGAGTACTTGGATCCTTTGCTGCAGTCTTCCTTCTGTGCTGGCTACTGAAGGGTTAACAAAAGTTGATAGTCATGCAGAAAACTTTTCCTAGTAAGGGAATTGCCAGTGCTGGAAATAAGTGTGTCCCCCCAGGTGAGGCAAGGCCCATGAGGGATTGCCTCATCCTGCTGCCCAGCAGGTTCCCCTGCAGCCCCAGGGACAGCTGGAGGGAGCCCAGAGGGGCAGAGGAGGGAGGCAGGGAGAGCTCAAAAGCAGACCTT